>NC_142127.1:45166742-45469772 GCF_024610735.1 Ursus americanus
ACCCAGTTTCTAGCACAAACTCTAGAAAACAGCCAATAAAACATCAGTTGAATAAATTGATGAATGAAAGAATTGATTAACAAATCACTCCATCAGGTGGTTGATTTAAGGTGTTGAAGAAACAGTGATCACTAAGCAGTGTGTGTTAAAGAGAATAATATTTAGGATAGATTGTAGGGGACAGATTTGAAAAAAATGGTAGTAACTAGATACATAGTAATTTACGTGTGAAGTGTTGGGGCTTGTACTAGATATAATCATGAAGCTGGTCAGATAGATACCTTTCACAAAATTCTTAAAATGTGAAATTCTTTTTCAACTTCTTCTCTGGCTTCATTTAAATATCTGTAGAAGGACAGATAAAGCAGATAACAGGAAAGGGAAGGCAATTTACATCTATAAATTGTTTAAATACCTCATAAAACAGATTAAAATAATTACATAATTACTCTCCAAAAAAAGGCTAGCTTCAGCCTTAACAGAACTTATTTCCCATTTAATATCCCATAAAAATTACATGACCTCTTTCACTGTAATTTTAGTGATAAGGAAGGAAGTTAAACTGCTTCAAAAAGGGCTTTTCTCTTTTTTCATCTCTATTATTTTCTCTTTCCTAGACCACATTAAATTTAGACTCAAGTTTCTAAATGCTACTGTAGTAGACAGAATGACATCCTCCCCTTCCGACAAAGATGTCTATGTCCCAATCCACAACACCTGTCAGTATATTATCTTACCTGGCAAAAGGGAGTTTGTCCAGTGATTAAGTTAAAGATCTTGTGTGGGGGAGACTACTCCTGCCTCTGAGTGGATCCAATGTAATCACAAGGATCCTTATAAGAAGGAGACGAGATGTCAGAATCAGAGATAGTTTCGAAGATGGAAGAAAGGGCCACGGACCCACGAATGCAGGGGGCTCCAAATGCTGGAAAAGACAAGGAAACAGATTTTTCTCTAGAGTCTCCAAAAAGAATGCAGTCCTACAACACCTTGATTTTAGGACTTCTGACCTCCATACAATAAGATAGTGAATTTGTGTTTTAAGCCACTATGTTTGTGATGTTTGTTACAATAGCAAGAGGAATTTAATACCCCTATGGTATGACCATAATTTTGTTTTTGTTTTGTTTTGTTTTAAGGTTGTCAAAGGAAAAAAGAACTAGTATTGATTCACCTAAAAGAGTCAATTATTTTGCTTTGCTGAGGACAGAGAATTAAAGCAATTCTTGGAATATTCTAAAGAAACCCAGTTTGTTTTGTGAGATGCTTTAAGCGGCTTCATATATCTTAGTTTTTCAAAACTGAATTACCCCTGGAGGAGTAAGAGATTGATAGTGGGAGAAGGGTGAAGAGGCAATGTAAATGTAAATACTTGTAGACATTGATTTAGGTATGTGCTTAATTAATGAAGTACCAAATATTTTATGCCGTTGTTTTGATTATTACAGGAAAAAACCCAATAGCTCCTGAGAGTTAATGATATAAATCCAAGCATGTAACAGTTTGATATATAAACTTCACTACCTAAAAGGCATTCTGGAATTATTGTTCAAACCAAACTTTCCTAGCAAATTAGAAGCAATGTTTACATTTTCCCTTTGTTAATTACTCCTGTTTATCCACACACTAAACTACAATTCACATTTCAAATTGTGTACTTTCTATTAGAATACAGTCTTCTATTAATTTACCCAGAACCTAAAATTTAATTTCAGATTTGTATCTAATTAATAGATGCTTATCTTTTTAAATTTGTTGTACATCTAATCTGATGTGGAGAATAAAGGCAAAAAAAAAAATTAAATTTCCTTACAACCTACAGTCCATTGACAAGTCCTTGAGACAGGGAGAGTGACCTTCCTCTAGGAACTCAACTGCCCCCATGTTAATACTTTGCTAAGGGCAGGGCACCTGGGTGGCCCAAGTCAGTTAAGTATCTGCCTTCCACTGGCTCAGGTCCTGACCTCAGGGGCCTAGCGTCAGCCCCACATTGGACTCCCTGCTTAGGGGGAAGTCTGCTTCTCCGTCTCCCCTTACTCCCTCCTTCATGCTCTCTCTCTCTCAAATAAATCAATAAAATCTTAAAAAAAAAATATGTTGCTAAGGGTAAAATTAACCTTAGCTTAACATTAGCCTGACTTCCAGGATCCTGTGAGTTTCCTTATAAACATTCCTTTGGAAACTTCCTTTATCTCTACTCCCCAAGTTATACATTGGCAATCATCCTCCAAGCATAGAGACCACTGAGATACATCTGAAGGGTCTCACGACTGATATTTTACTAGACAGTAGTAAATGACCTTTTCCCAACAACAGGTAGCCCCTCAAGGTCCTGGAAACCTTGCTTCCAAATTCCTTAGAGACTTACACTATCCCTAACGCCCTCCCAACTTGAAAGTATATAATCAGCCACTCCTTACAATCCCAGTGCAGCTCTTTCTGCCCACAGGTTTTGTCCACATGCTTTTATAAAATCACCCTTTTGGCACTGAAGACACCTCAAGAATTCTTTTGCTCTGAACCCCAACATTTTCACATCATAATCCATCTATCTACTGGTCAGAACTTTTCCAAGACTGATTAAATATGTATTTAAATAATAGTGGAAAGGATTCATGTCTTGGTATTATTTGATTTTACTTTATCTATTTTTTGGTACATTTTTATATTTAAATACAAGACAGGCTTTTTTTCCTTAAAACAACGTTATTCTTGATATATTATTACTGAATCTATGTAGATAAACCAGGAATAATTCCAAATTATCTTCTGACTGTGCTTGTTAAATGCTGTGTGATTAGCAAGTTTGAATCCTCAAATTTAAGAAAAAAAACTTTTTACGTGCCAGACATTCCTCTCACCTCTGTTACAATTACCCAGGGAGAATTCTCACATCCCAAAGTTTTGCTTTCCTCGTGGCTTCAGAGTGCAAACTGACAGGCTGTGATCTCACTAGATGATGCCAGAGAATCTGTATCTCTGCCTGATTGCATGAAAACAAAATTCTGATGACTGTCCCAAGCCATAGGCTTAGGGAAGACTTCTAGATTCCAAAAGGAGCTATTTAAAATGTTGTAAACAAATAAGGTTTTTCCTCAGTAACTTATTGGTCTGACACCGTATTTTTCAAAGAATGTATCTTTGTGCCTAAATTACATTCTTCTTACATAAGGATGAACATTCGAACCCCATGAAAACAAAATAATTGGTAACTATTCTTCCTTTAATGTCCTTGTTCTTACCTTAATCATCACACTGTAGTTGAACTTCATTCTACCAAACAATTCACTTAAGTGGCGACTACCATCGACCCTTGTAATTCATTCCACAGTCTTCTGCAATTTCACCTTGTCTCATCAGGTTCAGTTCCAGTCTGTTTCATGATCAGACTATAATTTGTCGGTCTTCCATTAACTTCATTATAGGTAACTTTAAGAAATTCTCTTAAAGAGTTGTCAAATGGAGGAGAATTCAACAGATTTTAGTTACTCTGCCTTTGGGTATACTCTAGGCAGATAATAACATTCCAGAAACAATGTGGACTCTCAAGTAGCCTCAGGCATGTATTATAATTTCTATGGTTCTTATAGTCAGGAGGTTTGAGTGAGCCTAATTATTCACTCTTCCCATCTTTGGGAACTTAACCAATTAAGTCAGACAAGGACCCAGTAAGTATTAAAACAGGCTCGGAATTTTTACTATTAAAGCTGGATTGAAGAATATAGCAGGGTATTTCTACCTTTATTTTGAGCCTAGAAATTTATTTTGAGCCTTCAGTCTCTGATCTGTCCATCACATTGCTGGCAGACAACCTGTGCCTAAAAGAAGCCCTGTTTCTTCAGTTTATTCCATAGAATTTATAGGAGCAAGCATTTGCTGTGCTTGGATGCAACGCACTCCAAAGGACAAGAGAGAGTGGGTCCATGCTGCCTCAGTTATAATGCTTTGGTCCTAATCTGATGATTATGTGATTCAGGGAATGGTGAATTCTTAACTGGAATGCTCACTTCTTCCATCACTAGGGAGAACTCCATGCTGGAGCAAGGTAGCGAAGGGAGGGTGGGATGAACTGTTGCTTCCTGAAAAATGGAGTGGAAGTGCCTTCAGAGAAATATGGACATGGAGCAATAGCTTCCCGAACCCAGGAAAAACACCTTCGTGTGCTGGGTATATGACACTGTGATTCCAAGTATTGCTGTAGAGCTGCTTAGAACTTGGACTCAGCAGACATGACATTAAATCTCATTTAATTAGAGCATTGGGCAGATATCTTCAGTGTCTACACCTCAGTTTCTCCATCTGGAAAAGGGCAGTGATATCACTACCTACTTCATAGGGTTGATGTGGATATTAGGTGAGAAATTACACTTAATAAAATAAAATAAAATAAAATAAAATAAAAAACACTATATGAAATGCCTAATCTGTAGAAACTTGCTTATATATTCACATATAGATCTATGGTCCCTATTCACTCTTACTTCATAGGGTTGATGTGGATATTAGGTGAGAAATTACACTTAATAAAATAAAATAAAATAAAAAACACTATATGAAATGCCTAATCTGTAGAAACTTGCTTATATATTCACATATAGATCTATGGTCCCTATTCACTCTTACCCAGGGTCAGCAAACACAGCACAATGGTCAAAATCATCCCCAAATCTCTTTTTTTTTCCTTATAAACAAATTTGTATTGGAACACAGACATACTTATTCATTTAAAAGTTGTTTATGTCTGCTTTTGAGCAGCAATGGCAGAGTTAAGTAGCTGGGACAGACCCCAGACACAATCCAGCTCACAAAACCTAAGGTATTTACTTTTGGGCCCCACAGAGAAAAAATTGGACAATTACTCCTAACCTCTATTCAGGAATATGTGAAACATTAAAATTGGCCCAAGTTGGATGGTAAGAAGCTCTTATGGCAATTCAAAATTAGATGGAGTATTGATACACTTTGAAAAAGGTATTGATTACAAATGTTAAATTGCCTCTGATTTGGGTTCATAGGGCAGTCAGACTGAAAACTTTGCTGGGATGACTTTGAAATAATGCTGTGTTTGGCCCCTTTGAACAGACACAAATAGCCATGCTTTTTTTTTATGTTATTGTTTCTTAATAAAACATTTTTAAGTGAATTTGTTCTTTACACCTTTACTAATTTTCTTTCCTCATTTGAGATTGTCATTCTTTTTCTAAGAGCTTGAGATAAATACTAATACCTTTATTTTTCATCTTTCTTCAGGAATAACAGAGTATTGTGAAGGTTAATTTTTTTTCAATTCTGCTTTTTCTAGATCTCCTAGGTTTTGTTATGAAGTATTCTCCTTTTCATGTTATTTAGTTTATAATTTTACTCTTTTGTTCCCTTTGATTCAAGAGTTGAGTATGCCTCTTAATTCCTAAATAATTATGAAACATTTAAAATTATTTCTCTAGTTTTATTTGGAGAATGTGATCTACAAGCATTACTTTTTGGATTTAAGATATTCATTTTAGCCAAGTGCGTGATTAATTTTTGTCAATGTTATACAGGTATACAATAAAGATTATTCTCTATTTGGTGAATTTAAATTTCCCCTTCCCCCCATTATAGCCATAGTTATATAATCAAATATATTTATTTTATTATTCATAGCCTCTACGTCTTCATTTGTTTTTTGTCTCCCAATTCAGTTCTTAAATGGTTATATTGAAATATATTTGCACTAAAAGGAAAGACAAGCACAATATGACCTCATTCGTGCATACATAAAATTATCCTGAGATGTGTTGTGAGCTTTGTTATTTCCAGGTGTTACGGCCATCCTGACTTCCATCACTATCTCATTGTTATTTTCGGCAAATCAGGATTTCTATCATCTCAAACCTTCCTATTTTTAAACCTGATATAATGAAAGAGCACTTGTACTGATTGGTCCTGTAAATATCTAGCAAATTCCTTAGCTATAAGAAAGTTTCTCTTGCATGACTGTTTTTCAGTACAGCAGCTAAGAAACACAAAGCAATATGCCTTTGACTGTAACTGCTTTGAGTTAGTCACCAGCCTTATGATAGCTGCCTAATCTGAGTCTTGCCTATGATGGCTTAGTTTTCATTTCCAAAATATGATCTTACCACAGGACACTAGGTGGAGCTAGAATCTCACTTAATGCTTCTTATAAGGCACAATGATCAGATTTCTCCCAAATCAACTCTGATTTAGGTTGTTTTTTACTGTGCCATTTTCATGATCTCATATACAGACCACAATCAAGAATGGCATTTTTGTTTGTTTGTTTTGCACAGTAGTCTGTAATACTTCTTAAAAAAATTGGCAAAGAGAAAGGAATCAGGCATTTCTTTGTGTTGCCTGCATTAGTCTGCTCTATGTAAACCAAAAGATAAAAGAAAAAAAAAAAAAGAAAAAAGACAGTGTAACTATAGAGAAAACAATGTTCAAGGAAAAGCAAAGGAACGAAAATTTTCATAAATCATGGAAAGCACTAACCCAATAGCTTGCTTCTTAATGTTTCTCAGAAAATAGAATGTAAACCAGAACAACTGAGTTTTTTTGTTTGTTTGTTTGTTTGTTTGTTTGTTTAGATTGGCTGTAAAATCAGGCAAAAGAAATCTGATACTTCAAAATCTATAGCACAAAATCAAACAAGGAAGAAACAGAACCTTTAAAATTAAAGTATCAGATATACAGAAAGTCCAAGTGTTTTGACAAATACAACAGTTTTGTTGGTGAAGTCAGTTATTTTTCCTAAGCTGTTTTTTTTTTTTAGGGGACTAATCCAATTGTTTCTGAGGGAAGAAGTTAAGAGCTATAATTGCTAGTTGTAAAAGATACTCTACTAGGCCCTTATATTGTAATATAGTAACTCATATCTTTTGAATTGAAGTTTTTGTAGGTTTAGATGCCCAGTTTAAAAGGACTTTTAAAAGGGTAGTCTGACTAATAGAAATATTAGTAAACAAAACTAGTAATAACCGAATACATACTTCAGGTATAATAGAGGGTCAAAGATTTAAGGACAAAGCTCTCATTCACCTAGAATATTCACTCCAGAAATATGAGGCTATATCCATTGGGGTGAGATTAAAATCTCAGGCATATTATTGCTCACTTACCTCTATCTACAGCAATTGGTAGAGCTGAGTATTCATAGTGGAAATCTTAGAATCATCATTGTATAATATTAAATTTTACAAATTCATCTGCAATCCACTTATCCCTCCCATTACTGCTCCTTCCAAGAATCTTGACACTCTCCTTTGGTATTCTCAGGAGTATTTTCAACATAATTATTTCTTAAGAAAAGGAAATTTTGCTTTGA
Source organism: Ursus americanus (assembly GCF_024610735.1). NCBI lineage: Eukaryota > Metazoa > Chordata > Mammalia > Carnivora > Ursidae > Ursus > Ursus americanus. The sequence continues at coordinate 45,174,070 of NC_142127.1, forward strand.
GCATTAAGATGCATACATGGTCATGCCATATTTATTGAATGGCTTTTGGAGTATCTGATTTTAGATTGAAGATATCCACATTGGTTTGGGGGAAATTGTTATCTTCAGAAGTCTTTTTGTAAATCATTCTTCTTGAGAACATAACCTTTTCAGGACTTATCCAGGTTTCAGAGAAACTGAAAACTTCCACATGGGGACCTGGAAAGGTCTTCTTAAAATCTCTGATTCTATGTTTGATGATATTCAGCTTCATTCTCCTCTGTTTCTTCTTCATTAGTGGAAATGTTACCCAATTCATGGCAGATAGAGATTTTGTTTAGAACAGTGAATGGATCAAACAGATCTACTTTCTGTAAATCAATAGGCACAGAAATGCAACCTGTTTTAGTACGAATATTAAGAGAGCTCTTCAGCAAAAGATTGATTTCTTTGCTAACATTGATACCCAGCCATGGAAAACAGTGTTGGAACATGATCTCCCACTCAAGCCTGGGTCCGCATTTGTCATGTTTTATGTTATTCTGACATCTGCTGGCTACCGTCTTGAAAGGCTCCCAATGCTGAAGTAAACTGTGTGATGTTTTTGGAAGATTTGTTGAAGTTCCTCATGAATCATCTCAAGGGCAAGTGCTAAAATCTTATCGCAGCTTTATTTTAAAAAATATATTGATAACCAAGGCATATTTTTTGATGTATTTTTAAATTACGGTTATAGATTTTCTACCCAAATGTGAATTCTTTCACTTAGATGAACTTCGTTTTTAACATCTTCACCACCCTTTACAAGACTCACATAGTCAAGGATCCCAGAATGTGCTGCGGAGGACAATTTTCTGATTTATCACAGACCCAGCGATGAACACCCCTCCTTCCAGAACATACCTAGAGACGATGCTTAAATCCAAAGCCCTCCTTCAATGTTCAGTCGGTGATGCATATGGCCATCATCCTGAGGGTCCCAGACTCAGAACATATGTCTACAGAACCAGAACATCTAACACACTGCCATAGCATGATATCAATGTCAAATGTGAGGTCTTTACCCCGAGCCTGGGAAGCTTCCAGCCTCACTGTATTATGCTGATTGGGTCTGCGGGAATATACCGCGCACTTCCTGCATCTCCTTTTCAGACCACTTTGGGTGTTGAAGGATTGGTAGCAAATGCAAATGTCATCTTCTAGTGTGAATGAAAACTCACCGTGTGAAAGCAATTTTTTTTATCACTCTGCCATAGTTCAGACGGCACAGGTAATAAAGCTGAAGCAGCTGCGGCAGCTCAGGCGGTCAAACACCCCCGTCTGCATAGAGCGCCGGACTCCATGCAGCACGATTAGCACGACGGGAATTGGCGGGAATAGCACAGCCCGAGCCTGCGCTACATCCCGGTGCAGGCTGGCGCCCTCTTCAGGAGCCGCTGGAAATTGTAGCTCCCGTTTGGAAGTTGGTCTGGGGACTCCAGCGGCTCCCGCAGTCTCAGCCCATAGTCTCTGGGTTCACTGCTCAGCTGGACGCAAGGAGGCTGCGCCCATTTCAGGAAGATGAGCTTCTGTGGAAAAGTGAACTTTTGAGGCGACTGAGAATGAACAAACCGAACAAGCTGAGGAAGAGAGACAAAGAGCGAGACAAAGGCCAGGGCGAGAGAACGGGAGGAGAGGTTCCATGCTCTCTGCAGGCGCACAGCGATGCCCCAGTCTCCACGTGTTCACCAGCCCAGAAGCTCCCAGGGCGCTTTCTCATTCACTGCAGATTGCGCGCTGCAAAAACCTGTGTATGCCTGAGGAAAAGAAGGAGGTTGGAAACGCGGGGGTGAGTATCTAGCCTGTTTGCCTGCCCTGCTTAGGTGTAACTGCTGCCAGGAGTCGGCTCCATAGAGTATGAATTAACCTTAGATGGAGTTCAAAACTTGCTTGTTAGTCTGCAAATCTTAAGGCCCAAATGGTTATGAAATTTGCTCAAATGAGACGTTATTTCTCTCTGAGTAAAACTTCATTTTTGTTCCAGTTCTAGTTCATTTTGTACTAGTTCTTTCAGAACTAGTAATCTAAATTTCAAAATAGTGAGAAAAAGAAAACAGTCAATTAGTACTTGACCTTCCTGTTCATTGCCTGTTTGGCACAGTGCAAAAAGTTACTGTTACTCACGTTTGGGGGGGAGGGGTGGAGAGGATCTGGTTTAAGAATATTTTCCCCTATATTAAGATCATAAATATATTCTCCTATATCTTCTTTAAAAAATTAAAGTTTATTTTTTCTTTATTAGACTGGAATGCATTTTTTTTTTAACTCTGGTGAAGAAAAGAACTTGCTGGGGGAGAAAGCTATGGAAGGTCTTAGGGATCTCAAGAAGATAAAATGTATTAAAATATCTACCATGCCTTTCAGGAAGACAGAGATATTGTTAAATTAAAAAAAAAAAAAAAAGACAACAGTAAGGGGTAAGGTAGTGACTGGACCAAAAAAAAAAAAAAAAAAAAAAATTGAAGAGTGAATGAATTTAAAACCATCAAAAGAAATTGGATGTGTCAAGTAGGGCAGGAAAGAAAAATGAAAAACAGAAGTTATTATAAATAAAGAAATGCAAAGAAACTTGGAAAAATATTTCTATTAATCAACTCTGGCTGTCAAAATAGAATACCATAGACCGGGTGAGATTTATTTCTCACATTTCTGGGGGTTGGTAAGTCCAAGATCAAGATTCAGTTTTCTGGTAAGGGCTCTCTTCCTGGCTTCCAGAAGGCTTTTCACTGTACTCTCACATGGTGGAGAGAGGAAGCATGCTCTCTGATGCCTCTTACAAGCGCAGTAATCCCAACATGAGGGTCCCACCTTCATGATCTCATTGAAATCTGTTTATCTCCCCAAGGCTCCATCTCCAGTTGCCATCACATTGGGCATTAGGGCTTCAACATATGAATTCTGGAGGGACATAATTCAGTCTATACCATTTCACTCCTTGGCTATACAACGTTAATGCCATTCTCATATACAAAATACATGCATGCCATTCCAGCAGCCTCTAAAGTCTAAACTCTTTCCAGCATCAATTCTAAAGTCAAAGTCCAAAGTCTCATATAAATACCAAAATCAGACATGAGTGAGACTCAAGGTATGATTCATCTAAGGCAAAATTTCTTTCCAGCTGTAAACCTGTATTAAGTTATATTTAAGGGTAAATATCAAGCACATTAGCAAAGGGATGAGGGGAATAAGAATATTGATCATTAAAGAAAGGCAAAAATACAAGAAGAGGACAGAAAGTGATATATGATGTCAATGTGCTTTTTAATTTAAATGTGTAATTAACAGTTCTTTCAAACTGAGCTCCAAAGAAGAACGAAACAATAAAACGAAAAGAAAGGAAGAAAAAAAAACCCTTAATATTTGATGTTTTCTATTGGGAGTTCTGAATGTTTTATTTAATACTTTATTTAAAAAATGAGCATATTGAACATCTTAATTTATTGGGCCTCCTAGGAAGAAGGGAGCTCCTACCCATATATTTCTAAATGTGAAATTTTTCATTACTTATTCATGTACTATTTATCGTTAATATTATTTATTACTGTACTACCATTATGTCACTGCAATGCGTTGATATAGTGATTCTTGTTTATCTTGCTTGTTCTTCCAAGTGTGCTTTCCAACAGAAGATTTCATGTCTTCCAATTGTACTAGACTATTCTCAGCCTTACCTCTTTGGATATTGTTTCACCAACACTTCCTCAGTGTCTGTCTCATGCATTCCTATTAGAGATAAATTAGATCCTCTCACTAAATCTGTCATTTGACATCTATTTCTGAACCTCTTTTTTGTGTATTCACTTTTTATCTTCTATGTTTACTGTGCATTTTTTAAGATAAAAAGAAAATAATCCTTTCTTTGTGTTCCTTTCAACCTAAAAAAATCTGTTAAATTTTGAATTTCAGTAATTACATTTTTAATACCTGATATTTGGAAATAGTTGTTTTTCATATTGCCCTGCACTTTGTTTCATGGTTACCTTTTTCCTATGCCTTTGAGAATCTGCAACATACTTATTCTGAGGTCATCTTAGATGCACTATTTTGTACTGTATCTGCGGTAACAATCTTGTGAATTTTGATTTTTTAACCTATTTTTCTCCTCGTTGGTTTTGGAATTTTGGTTTGTAGGCCCAGCTATGATGGCATTTTTCTCCCCTTCCTTCCCTCTCTGTGCTCCTGTTGTCTGGTTTTGGGTGTCTCGATTTGGTCTCTATAATCCTGCATATACAATCCGATCCTATATTGTCAGTTTAGCACTTACATCTTCTGGGGTTAGTGGGGAAACCTCAGACTGAGTCATGGTCTAGCAAGTAGCTTGGTACTTATACTTAATAGGAAGATTTTTCTGTTTTTTCCCCCCCTCATAGTCTTAGGTACGCCTCTTTATGTAAGTCATTTGCTTGGGAAAAGTTATAGCTTTTCTTTGCTCCCCATTCATAGGCCTGGATCCAAACTGAACCCAGATTCACTGTCTACCTCGGTGAGGCATTTTTAATCTCTGCTCCCCCCATCTATTGTGCCTGTTGCTGGAGGCAAAGCCCAAAGACCTGAAGTTTCAACTCTGCTTTCTGTTTTTCACATCTCATATTTCATTACTGGTTCCATAGATGTTTATCTTATTTTTAAGGATGGCTTTACTTTAAAAAATTTTCCTTTTCCAGACTTTCTCTATAATTGGTATTTGCTGAATGTATGGAGCTGTCCCGGTGAACTGTGTCTGGTGTCTCAGTCTTCTTTTTCATTAAAACAAAACAACAACAACAACAAAAACTTAAAGCTTAAAATAAGACATAAGAGATTCTTTTCATCATTTGAAAGAAATTCTTTTCTCAAAGTCTTGAAATGCATAACTATATTTTAGTCTCCATTCTTAAAATCTTTCATGAGAGTGATGTTTCAAAAGTAATTTTCCTGAATTTGTATAAATTATTTTTCATCTGCCAGTTGCTAGTCAAGATTTTTAACGTTTAAAATGATACAACTTTTAGAAGAGTTAAGTCACTTTTTTGTCTTTTGATCACATACTAGCAAAAACGTAATTGCAAATAATATTGCTTAATAAAGAGAGACTTATTTTTAGTAGCTTAGTTAAACTTATTTTCATGGATTTATTTTGTAAAAATAAAACCTGAAGGTTGAATGTGCTTTATCTGAGTCATTAATTTGGGCTAATCTTTTCACCGGAAAGTACACTGTCGCACCAACCCTTGTCAAAATATAAAATTTTCAAAATGCATTAAAAGTAATGTAGTACTTAAAATTTTGCATGAATATTTTGGTCACAGAGAGATAAATCTGTTTTAAATTAATAAGAAATATCTACCCAAATGTGTAGTAGCTACTCGTAGTGTGAATTTTTATAACAATGATGTAAAAATATTCCTTTCTATGAATCATCTTTTTCAGATATTTGTCATAAGGGTATTTATTTATTCATTCATGTCTAACATGTTTAGAGAATACTAAGTACATACTTTTTCAACAAAAAAGTTGCCAATTTTATCTTCATAGAAGATAATATTGTTGGAATTAAAAACAGTAAAAAGGTATCATTTTACTTCCTAAAAGGCACAATCAAAATAAATTCCTATATTAGATTAAATTGCATTTGGGTGATTTTAGTCCTCTTTCGGTCTTTAGCATTTAGCTATCTGTGATTTCATGTCGTTTAATTTTCAAATTTGTTCACTTAATTAATTTGACAAGCAATAAGTAACAAATAATATAATTACAAATCTTCTAAACCATTTTTAGTAGTCTTTAGTGTTTTCATCTGCAATTATACTTAAAGAATAATCTAGTCATAAACTAGATACATAGACACAAAGCTGACCAAGTTCACATGAATTATATATAAAAAGAACTCAGGATCAGAGTCAGAGACCTGAATTTGTGTTCTCTCTTCACCACTTAATGCCTCTGTGACCCCAGGAAAGTTTAAGTCTCAGTTTCATCATCTATGAAATGCTGAAAATAGTACGGAACTCCTAAGTTTGTGGGAGGATAAAATGAGATAATGGAAAATCATTGGCCCAGAGCTTATCCCATATCAGGGACTCTCTCAGTGATGATTTTATCAGATATGAGAGTTCTAGATTATCTGTTTGATTTCTTGGAACCAAAGTGTCTAAACAAACTTTTTTTTTAGTATTTTTTTGTGTTTTTGTGTGTATTTTAATCAATAACCCTCCCCCCCCCCCCCCGCTTTTTTTGACTACTTACTATGAGACCTGTATAGTCCTAGTTTGGAAGTACAAACATGAGCTTGAATTCTATGCTGGTGATGAAGAACATTTATAATTAGAAAATTTTCCTAATTTCTAGTAAAGGTCAGATAGGATTTAGTCATAGGAATAAGAACCAAAAAGTATAAGATAATCAGACATTAAGAAGGCTCTTATCTCTGTTTCTTGCTCTCTGTCTCTCTTCCTGGGTTCATATTTTCTCTCATCTCTACTTCTCCTGTGGATCAGCTTCTTTCATCTTTCTCCTGGCACATGAAATTTCTTTGTTCAAGTTGCTCCTGTCAGCCCAGTGATGGCCATAGTAGACTCTTTCAATGCAGAGACTGCACCTCTAATCTCTCTGGGTAGCAACTTGGAGACAAATTCCCATTGACCCTGTTTTAGTTGACTGTCCACCTACCTCAGTGGGCTGTGGCAGGTGGCAGGGTCATGGAGTCAGCTGCTTGTTTAGAAGAAACTGAGAGCATCCAAGGATCTAAAGATGTGCTCTGTACAGGCAGGAATGAATTTGTTTCTAACTACTTCCAAAGAAGGGGAAATGTATTATTCAGAGAAAAGGGACTTTTATAAAAAGCTAGAGCATAGGCTGATTGAAATAAGATCAACCACGCCATATCTGGCTTCATCTAAATTTTCCCATATTATAATGCAGTGACAAAAGTGAAATATTTATAAGTGTTGAATAAACTATTACATAAATCTAAGAATTCCCTGGCAAAGAGTTTTGGTGTCTTGATAAAATGTTATTATTGCTCAAAACCTTCTTTAGACACTTTTATAAATGATATTTTTTTGTGAACTCATTTGCTTCAGTCATCTTGCTGAATGAACAAACCCCAAAACATTTGGCTTCACTCTACTCCAGTGATACAAATTGTTGCTAGAACCACAGCCAAATAGAAATATTGGTTTGAAAGATGAACAGGTGAGAGAGTCTATGTGTATGTATTTTTAAATGTATATATGTTTATACAACAATATTTGAGGAAGGATTTATGGTACTTCATTCAATATTGCATCAGAAAATACTACTTTACTAGGAAAGTATTTCAAACAGCATGTCCTACTGGAAGTGGATAAAGAACATCACTCTGCATTACACACACAAAAAAATCAATAGTATTATCTGGAATTTAGATCTAGGGAAAAAAGCAGTGACATCCAAGGACAAAGGATAAATCAGACAGAAGTAGAAACATAATTTGTATTCTTAACACCAACTAATTTGATAGTGAGGATGATGAAATTTAAAACATGGCAGCCTATTCAGAGAGGGGAACTTACCTAAATTAAAAGGAAAAAAACCATTTCAGACTGTGTGCCAATCAGGAGAATTAATATATGATTGACATGCTGAAAATTACTTCTTTTTTTGAACAAAATTACCTGTAGTAAAGTTTCAAATCAACTAGTATTGAACGTCTATCATATATTAGATTCCATACTAAATTTTGAAGATAAAGAATTAGTAAAAGTTAAAATGCCTTCCTCTAAGGATTTTAAATGAGAATATTAGATGAAGAAGACTTGAATACACATAATTATTAGTTCACTGTTACTTTCAGAATAATAGGAGCATGTATACAATACCAAAAAAAAAAAAGCTATGTTGAAACCAGCAGTGTGTAAACCATAGTTTGATTCACTTATCTATAGGTTCCAGGCTTATGAAGACTGGAGATTCACCATAAATCCTGATGTTGCCTTGCTAAGGTGAAAAGAATTGACAACAGATTTGTTTTCTTTCAAGGATCAAACTTTAGACCAAATGCTTGAGGTGTTAAATATTAAATCAAAAACCAGTCAATGGATAAAGGTTTTTTTTTTTCTTTATGTTTTATATAGTAGGGCCTTCCCATGCATCTGAAATCAAGCTTGGTAGACAATTACCTACTTTATGCCTTGTGCATGGAAAGGGTTCCCTTTCAACATGACCCCACTTCGGACTCCTGTTGTGACAGATCTCAGACAACGTTCCTGGCTTTCTTGTACCTATTTTTAATTCCATATCCCAGTTTATTCTTGCCTTTGACGTTGTTTGGTTTTCTTCTTATGACCTTATGCTCTAGATACATTTGAAGGCTATCCCTCATTTGCGTGCTCAAACTTGGCATCCATGATTCCCTTTATTTTGTCTTGATGACCTAAGCTGTCCCTAAATTTTTTCCAGTAGTTTCATGTCTGTCTACATTATTATATATCAATAGTGACATATAATTTTTCATGCCTTGATTACCTGGCCCAGATTTTGTCCCTTTCTCCTTGCAGCTTCCTATAAAAATTTTGGGATTATATTAGGTATATCTAATAGTTCTCTTGTACTGCCCAAAATCTGATTTATATTTGGTTATTGCATCAAGGTTTTACAAACTTTAAGCAAAAGCTATATTTATTTTTATTCTCACTGTATCTACAGATCCCATCAAATACACCCCCCTCCTTTTCCTAGTGCCAGTGTGAAACGTCTTGGGGTAAGTCTGTGATTAGAAGCTTAACTTGGACTTGTTCAGAAAATGTAGTAGTGCAAGTGAATGGTTTGATAGACAATGGAAGCCATAGGGTAGGTTCCTTAGTACCAGCCTCTCCTCTCACTGCAATGTTTTGTTTGTGCTTAGATATTTGACTAACAAATGCCATTAAAAATACAAGTATTATTTGGGAGAATAATTCCTTAAGAATTATTTGATAACCTCAATTATGGTTACATACATTTGTAATACTACAGGACAAAGATATGGATAGATGGGAGGCAACATTAGAGGGAAGTGAATGGAAGGATTTTTATGATACCACATACACTAATTACTGAGACTGGGCAATTAGGAGATCTTTGTCCTAATCTTAGATTTGCCTCTGACTATAATTGGCAAACCACTGAATCCACGTTTTCTAAATTTTCTTTTGAAAATGGAAGAAATTAGGTTTGGTACTTGAAGTGCCTTTGCTCACCCTGTGCAAATTTTGGTATGGGTGTTAGAGCTTCCTTCTTTTCTTTAGGTTATTTTATACTAAAAATAAAAATATTTTTATTGCTTTAAACATTCCACTGTGGGGCGCCTGGGTGGCTCAGTCGTTAAGCATCTGCCTTTGACTCAGGGCGTGGTCCCGGTGTTCTGGGATCAAGCCCTGCATCAGGCTCCTCCGCTGGGAGCCTGCTTCTTCCTCTCCCACTCCCCCTGCTTGTGTTCCCTCTCTCGCTGGCTGTCTCTCTCTCTGTCAAATACAAAAAAAAAAAAAAAAAAAAAAAAATCTAAAAAAAAAAAATAAACATTCCACTGAAATGATAGCAATTTATAAATTATAAAATGGAAAAAGTAAAACATAGAACATCAAAAATATTGTAAACACTTTTGAGGTGTGGGGGTTGCTTGTATTTAAGTGTCCTTTTTAATATGGGATATTAGTAAGAAACATAGAGTGCAAAAATACAGAATTGGCAATTGTATACATTAGTGGCATTGAACACCCTGAGTGCCTGCATTTCATATTCTTGCATATTGTTTCCATATTCTTCTAACTTTAAGTTATTCAATTCTCTTACATTCTGAACTCCCTCTCTTCTAGTCAAGGATTATAAACCATATATAATAAGGTATAAATATATGATAGAAGTTGAATTTCTTACTCCTCTCAAGAATGCATGCTTTAAGCAGGGTCAAAGGTTTAAGCCAAATGACTGGCATTAAATGTGGAAATATCAAGAATCAGCCTGTGGTTAAAAAGTTTTCTTTTCTTTTTCTCTTAAATAGCAGAAACTTCCAGTGCAACTGAAATCAAACACTGGCAATTAACTATTTTATGCTAAGACAATGCTATTCTTAAATTCATTATTTGTTCTCTTATATTTCAGAAAAATTTATATGTGAATTATCCATAGCACAAAATTTGCTTAAATGTTGTATTTTTCATGTCATAGTTACAAAGACATTTAAAAAATAGGAGAAAACACAAAATGTATAAAAATTGAAGTAAATTGAATTTGACTTATGCTATCTGAACATAATAGACAAATCAATTTTTTTTTTTTACTTTCATGCACTTATATGCTAAAGGGGAGAGAAGAAACATTACTTCAAATCTAGAGAGTTTGAGTGTAGTATACAATGGAGTTTAAAGTGTTAGACTGTTTTGAGAGCCATGTCATATTGGCAATTTTCAAAGGTGGTATGGAAATCTGGGCCTGAGGAAGTGGTCCTGTGGAAATGGTGTAAGCACTGACCAGAAAGGCAGAAAGCGATGGAGAATAGCAGAGCAATGGATGCTGACCATTTTTAATCCCTTCATTGTAGATTTATTGGTCTTAGTTTCTATGGCCTGAGAAAATTAATTTTATTGGTATTCCCTGTTAATATTTTTCCTTTTATTTCTAGTGTATTATTTGTACACAATAACACAAGATAACATTTTGCAAATAGGGTGTTAAAAAGCGTAAAGATTTACCTTTGAGATTTATTATCTTGAAAAAAAGAGGCATAGGAGAGAAATTCAAGAACTTCATGGTACAACAAATTAAATGAGACTGAGAGCTGAGATGTTAGAATATAAATTAATTGATTAATACGTAATCTGATTGTAAACAAACATGATGCTTATCTATGTTCAGCTCCATTAAGGATCGATAATGTCTGCTTGAGAACTATGCCTACAAATTAAAAATACAGTATAATCATTGTTCTATCTTTTCACAAATATGAATACATGTTGTTCCTACTATTTAAAAGAATACTTCACTTATAAAGTCTGAGCTGCAGCTCTGATGGGCAATCAAATTAAACTTGCCTCACAAGACAAAGTGATCTTCCTATCCATTCATAACTGTAACAATATCATTACTCTCTATATATAGTACAGACTTCAAAGTTAGCTTTCTAGAAAGCTGAATTTAACAACATTTATGTTGGTTTAGATGTGACTTTGTATATTTCATTAAAAATTATAAATTTGCCATTATCCCATACTCAGAATCTTAGGCGTAATTCACAAGAGTTAAAACTTAAAATGATGTGTGCACAGAGGATTGCAAAGGAGTTTTAAGTTATTTTTCAGATTTATGATAAAGCTTTTTGACCACACTCTAAGTGGTGCCCTATTGTTATTTTTAAAGCATCATTGGAACGTATTCCATTTGAAAATATAAAGACTTTCCGCTAAAAGTTGAAACTGTTGAAAGTAGCAAACGCCATCCAGAAAACTTGTCTTTTACTGCTGGACTGCTACCTTACTTAAGGACTATTAATTTGAAATGATTATGACACAGCGTGAAAACTTTTACATTTATAAAACATCAAGCCTGTTTCCTTTGTAAAAAGTCTCACCAGTCTGAGATTTTAAATATAAATTATTCAATAGCTACTTCTTTTTTGACATTTTAAGTGATTATGCACTGTAAATATGGGGTGGTTTCAAAATAAAAAATTCACAGGGGACTACAGCTTCCAACTAAGATGGAGCGGAGTAACACAATTTACACTTTCACATGAAAACAAAACAACTTTTTCTCTATATATATTTCAATTATTGGAAACCAGATAACACAGGACAGTGATCCCATCCTAATCCCTCCTGCCTACCTCTAGCTCTGGTTTTATCCTAAATTTTGAAATGGAAAAACTAATTCTGCAAGCACCTACTTTATCTGCCAGTCTTCCATGGCTGACACGGTTCCTAAAAATATATAAAGAGTACAAGAGTAAGGAATTAGGGAGAAAATAGCATTAATTATTTGAAATATAATTCTGCTCAGGCTGTTAAGATGAAGATGTCAGGTACAGGTTTGGGTGCTGGTTGGGGGCTCTGAGCTTTGAGCAGATCCAATGGTCAAATGGTTTTGTTTGGTAGATTTTTCTGGTGTTTTTTCTCATTTGATATCTGTTCTAAATTATTCTTTGTTCTAAATCTATCATCTCTTGTTACTCTCCTTGAAAGTGTCAACAGAAAGCAAAACTTCCTTATGGTTTGATAATAATATTTTATTTTGGTAACTGTGACTTGGATACCCAAGCAACAAAAAAGTAGGGGTGAATGAAATATTTTTAGTCTGGTTGGCCAAAGTCTGAGTGAACTACTACAGTTGCCTAAGGGAAATTGTGCTTAATAAAGAACTGTTGCAAATTGATACTAATTACCATCATTTACATTTTCATAGATAATAATCAAGGACAAAAAGGATATAGTTAATGATATTTTCATCTCTTTTATGAAGATGAGACTTCTAGAAAATTAAATAAATACATAAGTTTAAGTAGCCAAAGAATAGCATTTGATTTTCAGAACCCTGGCCTACAATTCAAGAATCATTTGATCCTAGAAAAGACAATGAATATGTTTGGTAAGAGAACAGATAACTTGATCAAATTTAATTTGATTGATGACTTGATTAAATTTAATGGGGTAGATAAGATCATATGGTCATTTTCAAATGTTAATATAATTCAAATCAATAATACATTAAAAAATAAAATTTAACAAATTTTAAAAATTTAATTTACTTAAAAATAAAATTTATTTAAAGATAAATTTATTTAAAAATAAAAGTTAGAAAAAAATAACAAAATTTAGGTGTTTCAAATCCCAAAGATGTCAACTACGAAAAGGAAAATCTGTAGTTACAAGCAGTACTTTTTGATATGCTCCAATTTTAAATATGAATTTATAAATGATGTAAGAAGTCTTTCATGACCATAATAAAATAAAAATATCCCACAATAATAGAGTTAAAAGCTATAGATCTTAAAGAAGATGTTAATGAATGCTTTTAAGGCTCTTTTCACAACAAGAACTTATTTCACTTAGCATAATACTCTGTAGCTCCATCCATGTTGTTGCAAATGGCAAAATTTCATCCTTTTTTATGGCTGAGTAATATTCCATTATATATCACTTCTTCCTTAGCCATTCATCTATCAATAGACACTTCCATAATTTGGCTATTGTAAATAATACTGCAGTAGACATAGGAGTGTATATATCTTTTCAAATTAGTGTTTTCATATTCTTTGAGTAAATAACCAATAGTGGAATTATTGGTCATATAATAATTCTATTTTTAATTTTTTGAGGAACTTCCACTGTTTTCCACAGTGGCTGCACCAGTTTGTCTTCCCACCAGCAGTGCACAAGGGTTCCTTTTTCTCCACTCCTTGTGAACACTTGTTTTTGTGTTTTGATTTTAGCCATTCTGATAGGTGTGAGGTGATATATCATTGTGATTTTGATCTGCATTTCTCTGATGATTAAGGTGTTGAACATCTTTTCCTGTGTCTGCTGGCCATCTATATGTCTTCTTTGGAGAAATGTCTGTTCATGTCTTCTGCCCATTTTTTAATTGGATTATTTTTTTTGTGTGTGCATTGAGTTGTATAAGTTCTTTATATATTTCGGATATTAACCCTTTATCAGATATGTCATTTGCAAATATCTTCTCTCATTCAGTAAGCTGGCTTTCAGTTTTGTTCATTGTTTCCTTTGCTGTGCAGAAGCTTTTTATTTTGATGAGTTTCAATTATTTAGTTTTGTTTTTGTTTCCCTTGCTTCAGGAGACATATGTAGAAACACGTTTCTATGACTGATGTCAGTGAAATTATGGCCTATGATCTCTTCTAGGATTTTTATGGTTTCTAGGATTTTTATGGTTTCAAGTCTTCCATTTAGGTCTTTAATCCATTTTGAGTTTATTTTTGTGTATGGCGTAGGAAATGGTCCAGTTTTTCTTTTGCATGTAGCTGTCCAGTTTTCACAACACCACTTTTTGAAGAGACTGTCTTTTTCCATTGAATACTCTTGCCTCTTTGTTGAAGATTAATTGACCATGTAAGTGTGGGTTTATTTCTGGGCTCTTTATTCTGTTCTGTTGATCTAGGTGTCTGTTTTTGTGCCAGTCCCATACTGTTTTGATTACTACAGCTTTGTAGTATATCTTGAAATCTGGGATTGTGAAACCTCCAGTTTTGTTCTTCTTTTTCAAGATTTCTTTGGCTATTCAGTTCCTTTATGGCTCCATATGAATTTTAGGATTTTCATTCTAGTTCTATGAATATGTTACTGGTATTTTGATAGAGATTGCATTAAATCTGTAGATTGCTTTGGGTAATATGAACATTTTAACAGTATTTGTTCTTTCAGTCCATGAATGTGAAATATCTTTCTATTTGTTTTTGTTGTCCTCAATTTTTTTCATCCATGTTTTATTGTTTTCAGAGTACAGGTCTTTCACCTCCTTGGTTAAGTTTATTTCTAGTTATTATTTTTTTGGTTCAGTTGTAAGTGGGATTTTTTTCTTCATTTCTCTTGCCTCTACTTCATTATTAGTGTATAGAAAAGCAATTTATTTTGTATCCTGTGACCTTATGGAATTCATTTATCAGTTCTAATAGATTTTTGGTAGAGTTTTTATTTAGGGTTTTCTATGTATAATATCTTGTCATCTGCAAATAATGAATGTTTTACTTCTTCCTTACTGATTTGGATGCCCTCTATGTCTTTTTCTTGTCTGATTGCTGTTGCTAGGAGTTCCAGTACTATGTTGAATAAAAATGGTGAGAGTGGAAGTCTTTGTATTGTTCCTGATCTGAAGGGGACAGTTCTCAGTTTTTCACCATCATGCATGTTAGCTGTGGGTTTTTCATATGTTATGTTTCATATGTTCCTTCTAAACCTACTTTGCTGATGACTTATATCATGAATGGATGTTGTACTTTGTCAAATGCATTTTCTGCATCTATTGAAATAATCAAATGCTTTAATCCTTTCTCTTGTTGAGATGGTGTATCACACTGATTGATTTGCAAATATTGAACCACTCTGGCATCCTAGGAATAAATCCCACTTGATTTTGGTGAATAGTTTTTTATAATGTGTTGTTGGATTTTGTTTGCTAATATTTTGTTGAAGATTTGTACATCTATGTTCATCAGAGATATGGGCCTGTAGTTTTCTTTTTTTGTAGTGTCTCTATCTGGTTTTGGTCAGGGTAATGCTAACCTCTTCAAATGAATTTGGAAGTTTTCCTTCTATTTTTTGGAATAGTTTGAGAAAAATAGGTATTCTTTAAATGTTTGGTAGAATTCACCTTTGAAGCTGTCTGGTCTTGGACTTTTGTTTGTTGGGAGTTTTTTGATTACTGATTCAATTTCATTGCTGGTAATTGGTCTGTTCAAATTTTCTATTTCTTCCTGATTCAGTTTTTGGAGGTTATATGTTCTAGGAAGTTATCCATTCTTTCCAGGTTGTCTAATTTGTTGGCACACAATTTTTCATAATATTCTCTTATAATCCTTTGTATTTCTGTGGTGGTGGTGATTTTTTCTCCTCTTTCATTTCTGATTTTATTTGAGTCCTCTCTTTTTTTCTCTTTTTTTTTTTTCCCTTTCTTTTCTTTCCTTTTCTTTCCTTCCTTCCTTCCTTCCTATGAGTCTTGCTAAAGGTCTATCAATTTTGTTGATCTTTTCAAAGAACCAGCTCAGCTCCTGGTTTCATTGATCTTTTCTATTGTGGTTTTTGTTTTGTTTTTTGTTTTTTAGCTTCTATATTGCTTATTTCTGCTCTGATCTTTATTATTTCCTTCCTTCTACTGGTTTTGGATTTTGTTTATTCTTCATTTGCTAGCTTCTTTAGGTATAAGGTTAAGTTGTTTATTTGAGATTTTTCTTGCTTCTTGAGTTAGGCCTGCATTGCTATAAACTTCCCTCTTAGAACAGTTTTTGCTGAATCCCAAAGATTTTGGACCATTGTGTTTTCATTTTCATTTGTCTACATGTATTTTTTAATTTCCTCTTTGATTTCTTGATTGGCCCGTTCATTGTTTAGAGGCATGTTAATTAACCTTTGTGTATTTGTGTTTTTTCCATTTGTTTTGTGGTTGATTTCTCGTTTCAAAGCATGGTGGTTAGAAAAGATGCATGGTAGGACTTAAATCATGTGAATTTGTTGAGACTTCTGTTACCTAATATGTGATCTGTGACCTAATATGTGATCTTTTCTGGAGAATGTTTCATGTGCTCTTGAAAAGAATGTGTATTCTGCTGTTTTAGAATGGAATGTTTTGAATATATCTATGAGATCCATCTGGTCCAGTGTGTCATACAAAGCCAGTGTCTCCTTGTTGATTTTCTAAACTGGTGTAATATTAACTCAAGAAAGATTGGGATGAATTGAGGATACTATTTTAGTCCTTAGAACAACCACTAAAACATTAAAACAGAGGTATTCATAAAAATGACAGAGGGAGTAAAATGAAATGCCAAAAGGATTATTTTGAAAGTACTCCATTATCCAAATAGGCAGAAAGAGAGGATAGAAAGAACAAAGAACAGAGGAGAAAATAGAAAACATATAGTAATCAATCATTTAATTATATTAATTTTAAATGGATTGAATACTCCAGTGAATAGGTAGAGATGGACAGAATACGCTGAAGCAAAATAAAAACACAATTCAATTATTTGATGTTCACAAGAGCTGCATTTTAATTTTTATTATATTTGCTTTATTTTTTATTTTGAAATGATTTCTAACATTTAGAATATATGAGAATAGTACAGAGAATTCCCAAATATCCTTTATCCAGATTCACCAGTTGCCTCCATTTTGCCACACAACAACTCTATGAAG
The DNA here is from genome assembly GCF_024610735.1 of Ursus americanus. Taxonomy (NCBI): domain Eukaryota; kingdom Metazoa; phylum Chordata; class Mammalia; order Carnivora; family Ursidae; genus Ursus; species Ursus americanus. The sequence continues at coordinate 45,190,947 of NC_142127.1, forward strand.
AAATAAATCTTCTTGAGTCATCAAGGCTCAGAGAGGTTAAATGACTTCCCTCAGGCTTCACAGCTAGTATGCTTATATTGGTGCAGCAATATAAACTCAGGCAGTCTTAAGTCCAGAACATATGTTCTTAAATATTATTTTATTTCTACCAATGTGTATAAATGCAGTTGGTAACTGTTTTGTGTCAATATTCAAATGTAAGCCAAGCTGGCTTCATACCATTTTTGCATCTCAATATAAAATAATTAGTTATCTATAAGTAGTTGGTTAACCGTCCAATGTGATGTTTTCTAGAGTAGTAGCGTTATCACAGGGGTTGTTCAAGGTTACAGGTAAATGGCAGTATTTCAGGAATAGTATATAGAGGGATCCTGCGTTGGGTAGAACATCAAATAAAATGGAAGGAAAGGCCCCTTCAGATTCTAAGAATCTATTATCTGCTATTTTATTGGAATACTCACAGTTTCACTTTCTGACTGCTCTTCCTCTCAGCCCCAGAAGCATATTGTATCCCTTAGAAGTCATCTTTATTTATCAATAGATTTTCATTGTATTCATAATTGCTTTGGGAATTAAGGTACTTTCCAGATATAAAGAAAAATCTTCATAATCTTAAATAGGAGGGAATTCTCATATCTTATTAAAACTTAAACTTCATTAAAATTTTCAAGCTCCATTAAACTTAGTTAAGCCTCATTAAATGAGTCTTAGTGTCTTTAGCCTTCTTAAACCAAGCTGGGAATAACTAAACTTTTTGAAATCCTGATTATGCTTTTAGGCGCAAAAGACTAGATAAGACTGGTTAAGCATCAAAAGCTAATTAACCTGGGATCATTTAACATCTTTTCTTCATGGGTGACAGAACACTTAAATTGTTAAATCAATTTGAATTCCATCAAATAGTTTTAAATATTGTTAAAATTTGTTAAGCATCATTAATCCAATTAATCATTATAAAGACAGTAAACACAAACTTTTGTTCAATTTTTAAGAAAAATTCTTGTTTAGTTTGGACAAAATTCATTAAGTTTATGAGTTACTCACATTAATATTTTTGTCCTCATTTAGAATTATTAAGCTACCCCTATTTAGAAAGGAAGACACTGAATCAGTGGAATTCTAAGCATTTCCTTTACCAGCCTATACATCCAATGTCACAGAGACTCATTTAAAATCTATTGCACTATTTATGATTCAGACTTTCTCTCTCTATTTCTATCATTTCTAGCTATCTATTTATCATCTAAATGAATAATGAATGAGTGGGTAAATATTGCAAATATAATAATTCCATATATATAATTGTTATCAAAGGGAAGGAAATGAATAGCAAAGGGCACTTGAAGGAACCCACAGTTATTTTTTGGATCACCATTTGACCTCTGGTGAGCCATTAGACCATGTATTTCAGTACCATGTGCGTTAATATATGAGAATGTCTCTACACTCTTTAGAAAGTTAAATCTTCTTAATGATTTCCTTCTCATTTCCTCTCAAAGGAATGTATCAATCAGAATAAGGTAATATAAAAGGGAAATGAAATGTTTGAAAAATGTTTAAAAAAAGTAACATTTGTTCATTCTTTTAACAAATATTTTCATTTAAGCATGGGATGCTGCTGCTCATGTACAGCTTTAGCACTCATTGACCGGATAATACCCAGGTCATGAAGGACAGTTAACTTAAATCAATCACTTAGTGCCCAGGGCCAGTCTCTACCAGGTTACAGTAGCAATGATAGAGCTGTGCAGAAGAGGACAGATATGTTGGGCTCCTCAACTTTTGCAAGGTTCATCCCATATCCTCTTGCATACCTGTGTTTTACTAAGGCAGATAGAAAGTTTGTCACATCCTGTAGCCAGGTCCAATTAGCATAATGTCATCAATAAAATGAACCAACCTGATAGTTGAGGAATAACTGGACAGTCAAGATTCCTTTGGATTATGTGATGACCAGGAGCAGGCAAATCGACATATTGTGTGATAAGACAGTCATGATGTTCTACTATTTCTGATCTTGCTTATGTCTATTGATAGGAATCTAAAGAAAGCAAAATAGGGTGCCTGGGGGGCACAGTTGGTTAAGCGTCAGCCTTCGGCTCAGGTCATGATCCCAGGGTCCTGAGATTGAGCGTCACATCAGGCTCCTTGTTCATTGAGGATCCTGCTTCTCCCTCTCCCTTTGCCGCCTCCCCTGCTTGTGCTCTCTCACTTTCTCTCTCAAAAAAATAAATAAAATCTTAAAAAAAAAAAAGAAGAAAGCAAAATAGGCATGTTGGGATATATTGGTTTATCCACTAAAATCTCTGTTCCCATCACAGTTGCAATTGGTAAAATGATCTGATTAAGTTTGCAATAGTTTCTAATTTATTTTGCAAGGTATGTCTGGCTTTTGTATCAACCAAAAAGGTAAATTAATGAGAGAAGCAGTAGGAATCATCACCACTCAGTCTTCCAGGTATTTGAAAATTGCGTTGATTTCTGCCCATCTCCTGGGATAGGACATTGCTTTTAGTTTACTGTCTTGGTGCAGGTGTGACATAATGGCTTCCACATGACACACTTACCATAATGACCCTCAATTCACAGGAACAAATCTAGGGATTCTTTCAGTTACTAAGTATATATTCTAAAACCAAAGAAAGAACCACAGCATATGGCCATGACTCTAATGGATTTCTCATGAGATGCCTCAGACCACAACTTCATCTTTAAACTGACCTCCAATGCCACTTACTCTGGCCATGAATCATAGCAGGGTCTTGGGTCTTTAAAAATTAGCTTCAATTAAGAGCCAACATCTAATATTTCTGGAAGGTCTTGGATCTTTCTCTTTACCCAGGCATGCTCACCTTGCTAATATTTACATTAGCAAGTTTCTGCAATTCTTTTGGATAAAGGCTATCTCTTTCCAGAGTAGGTCTTTTATTTCTCCATTTGGAGTGTGATAGGATAAAAATCTCTTGTTTGGTATTAGAGGCAATAAGAGATGGTGAGGTTGGGTGCAAAACAAGCATCCTTGAGGCAACTGCCTGAAGTGAAAGATTTTATGGACAATAAAGCTGGTAAGGACTGGCTGCTTCTACAGTTAAGGAAGGTTTAGGATACTTTAGGGATTCAGATTTCTTGGTCCTCTCTGTTTTTACCAAAATGGCCCACTATCCTAGGTTCCAATGTCTTGCACACCATGCCTTAATGTTAGTGAAGAGGCCTGGTAGAGTGCTACATTTAATTGGCACTGCAACTCTGTAACCCTTACACTCAAGCTCAGTGTTATCTGTCTTATGACTGTGGAAGATAAGGAATCTTTGAAGCTTTCATAGACATTTTCTAATTCCTTTTCTTTATTCCCATGTTCTGAGCTGGGCATTCAAGAACTTAAACTTCTCATTTTCCCTACGTAACATCTAGGGTTTTCAGTAGCAGCCATTGCATGCCACAATCTTTGTAATCCCTACTGTGACATAACCACTAATGGAACAGTTACTCGATATTCAAATATCAATTTAAACACACCAAATATATATATAGCATTTTTCCTCAATTTATATAATGGTTAGATCTTTCAGAACTGTTTTTATGAATTAGAAAGATCATTAGGGGCCACAAAAATCTATGCTAAATCACTATGGTCAAATAGCAAAGATCTTTCTCTTCTTAAGAGAGCTACCCCTAAGCTAAAACTCTCCTCGCTAATTAAGCCTAAGTCTAAATATGAGCCTCACTCGGAAGGGCTAAGTCTAAAATACAGGCTACATATATATATACATATATATATATGTATATATATATATACATATATATATATATATAATCTTGATATATAATCTGAAGAATTTGTGACATCACAACCATATTAAAATGGATCTCATGTAATCATGTGAGGTGGGCACAAAATGACATCTGATTCATGACTGATGCAGTACGATGATGGTTGTTGGTATTTTCTCCAGTTTGTTTGAAGTTTTTTAAGTCCTATGAGGATCTTGAGGTTTGAAGCTACCGAATGCATGGGTATGGAAATTAGCAAGGATGAAATAGTAACCATGTGTTCAGTGGAATTTGAGCCTCAGGTCTCTGATTTGTTCTGCTTCTCTGTGAAATACCTGAACCACAAACTGTTTTACTTCCAGCATTTTGGTGCATGCATTCTCTCCATTATTCTCAATAACCACCCCTAGCTTTAGACTCCTTGAGAACTCGTTACAAAATTAGAGCATCTTAAGATTTCTCTTTTGTAAATTTTTGTAACAGATTCAGCCAGACTCCCCACATCTTCTAAATCCTGTTGAGTAATGTTAGACATATACATCTTCAGTACCCTAATAGTGCTAAAAGAATGCAGTCTTGTACAATTACCTAATTCTTTTCATAATAAAAAATGAAACTATATTTGATTCTACAATGTATAAGAAAAATTCCTTGGTGTCTATCTTTCACTCATTTATAGAAAGCATCAATATTTAATATTAACTCACTCATATTTTGCTTTCTGTCTCAGAATATGAACAAGTTAATGATCAGGAATAAGATTTAATATAAGAAACATGTTCTAAGTTATTTCATCAAAAGGCAGATCTATTTGAGTAAGTAAAATTATGCATTAAAAAGCTTTTTCTTATATAGAAATACCTTTTTATAACACACTCTACAATGCTATATTCTGTTTTGAATTAGTCTCCTCTGGAAGTGTGACTTAGAAAATTTGATTTAACTAACAACTAAGAATGATTTATAATTAGTGTATCAATTATTCATATGTAAATGTTTCGAGGCTACAAGAAATATGTATACAATTTGTCACATAAACAGGGCAATTTCTTCGTAAGATAAATATGCTTAGCAAATTATTTTCTCATAAAGCAAAGGTAAAATTAAGGTGAACCTTTACTGAAATATCAAAAATGTGAATTAGTCAGGCCCAAATTAGCTTTTCCTGCAGACTTAAAAACAGCATCTAATAGCTTTACAATCATGTGATATTTAATATCCATATATTTGCATATAATTTACTTTTAAAGAAATCTTTAATATTTATATGCCAACACTGCTGAAAAATGTAGTGAATGTTAAAAGCAGCTTATAAAATGCATCTATTGTTTGAAAAAGTGTCTCTCCCAAGACTAAATCAATGACTTCCATATTAAATTTTCTTAGTATATGCTTCTCAACAATATTTTTCCTACTGCTGTAATGTCACAAACATAGCAAGCTGACCGCAAATCAAACCATGTTTATTCTGCTTCTAGTCACTAACACTAAAACAAAAATTTTGGAGTCTGAATTTACCTGACAATTTTGCAGATGATGCATGAGGCAGATTAGCATACCTCCCTTAATTTTCTTTCACTATTATGGCTTTAATATTGAGAGCAAAAGCTGAGCATATCTGCATTCAAACAAAAAGGATGTGAAAGAATAGTCACCTTATAGCATGAAAAGTGCAGTTGATGGACAATTTGAATTGCATTTCTCCTGATGTTTTGGGCTGGAGCACTTTTAACCATCTGGGAAGAACTGGAACATTGTGGCACAGAACCTGAGATTGTGGGTTGAATTGTGTCCCCAAAAAAAGGTATATCGAAATCCTAACGCCAGGTACCTGTGAATGTGATTTTATTTGAAAGTGGGATGGTTACAGATGCCATCAAGTTAAGATAACAGAACACTGAATTAGGGCAGACCCTAATCTTGTATGACTAGTGTCCTTATAAGAAGAGGAGAAATGACACAGAAGACACACAGGGAGAATGCCATGGCATGAGGGAAACAGAGTGTAGAATGATCCATCAATAAGCCATGGAGCACCAAAAATTGCTGGTGGCACCAGAAGCTAAAGAAAGTCATGGAACATGCTCCTCAGAGCCTTCAGAAAGAGTATGGCTCTGCCAACACCTTCTAGCCTCCAGAAATTATATAGGTTGGAAATATTTTTTTAGGATATTTATTTGTTTTGTTATCAAATGATGAAAAAAACTGTGTAATCCAGACAAACTATTAAAGCTTCCTAAATACAAGTTTACAGGGCTTCGGAATGGAATTTTTTTATGGTTTAACAAGCTAACCATATTATAAAAAATGTCAGTTTATTCCATAACCATAGAGTTTCAAATATTATTTTTCTTCTGTATAAGGTCTTGGAATTCAAGTACTAAATAGGAGCTAAAGCTGTGAAAGTGAAAGACAAGACAGCAGTAAACATACATATAGTTGAGGCCACTGGCAGTAAATTGAGGTCTGATAAAACCTAGAGATTTATTATATGTAATAGCCGGAAAATTATTTTAAACTTGAAATAGCCAAGAAAAATTATTGGCATTCTTTCACTGCAGTGCTGACTTGACTATCTATTGACTAGTCAGGCACTTTTCAACTCTGAAGGGGTGAAAGGTTAACTTGTAGATTTTTGTCTGGAAGAGAAGCAAATAATGTCTGTCCAGTAGAGCAGGTAACACTGAAGATTATTGTCTGTGATCATGTTTGATATAAGTAGTTTCATATCTAACACAGAAATCTTATCTTAACATTTCTTTGTTTTATTCCTGTTTTATTTTTAAAGAATCTATGAGCCAGTCATAGTCCTTACTGGTTTCCTTATTAATTAATGATTTAAGTAAAATCTTTGACATATTCATTTTATACTGTATGAGAATCATGTTTTTCAACTAATGAAAATTGTACTTTGTTTTGGAGATCATTCACTGAGATGCCCAAGTGGACTCATGATAGAGCCAAGTGAATGGTATTAAAGGAGACATTTGTCCCAAGGCTATTTAAATTCAGACATGTCTTTTCTTGGCTCAAATGGCAATCAGTTTTAACTTCCCTGAATCTCTCTTTTCTTTCTTCCTATGGTTGTTTTTGTTTCTGGTTCATAAATAATTGAAAATTGATTCCCCATTGGTGGTAGCAATGGACAGGAATTTGGTTTTGTGGTTTGACTATTTGGTGAGATCTCTATTGTACGGATGATGAGCTGTTCTCTAGTAGGTAACATGTGACAGAAAATTTGATTTGTCAGTCTTTTTTGTTTGTTTCTTTATCTGTGAGCTCAAAACAATTAAAATTTTGTGCCTCTTGGGAAGGACAACAACTCCTTGATTTCTGAACAGATGGGTTTTGTGCTTCTCTTTTTACTTTTTATCTTTGGTTGAAGTTGTAGAACTGAACCAATAAGTTCTCTTTATATTTCTGTTTGTGTTTGTCTGTAATTCAGAAAAGTACTTACATCTCTTTGACAAATGTGAAGTATTTTCTATCTCTAGCAGATGTAAATAGGTTACGTTAAAATGTTTCTTAAATAAATGGAGTTCTGTTTTTTCAAGAATAAGTACTTACATAAATTATGTATTTTTTAAATTCACAGAAAGTAAACTTGTTTTTTAATACTTTAAAAGTTTAAAAGTTCTAGTCCTCTCTCCCACAAAAATAATAATCCTCCATACAGATAGCTAGTTCAGAAATATTTAAAGAATCTAAGTCACAAAATCAAAATGAGTTTTTAGCAAATCCACTGATGTATAATTTTTTGGGGCAGGGACACTAAGGCCTTTAAAAAATTGTTCAAGTAAAATTAAAATACAGTGTTATACTAGTTATAGGTGTGTAATATAATGACTCAACAATTCTATACATTTGTCAGTGCTCATCACAATTAGTGCACTCTTAATCACTTTTACCTATTTTACCTATTTCCCACCCACTTGCCCTCTGGCAATCATCAGTTTGTTCTCTATACTTTAAAGAGTCTTTTTTTTGTCTCCTTTCTTTTTTCATTTGTTTTGTTTCTTACTTTGCACTTATGAGTGAAATCATATGGTATTTGTCTTTCTCTGACTCATTTACTTAGCATTATACCCTCTAGATGCATGTTGTTGCAAATAGCAAGTTTTTGTTCTTTTTCAAGGCTGAAGAATATTCCATTGTATACGTATATGTGTATACATATATATCACATCTTCTTTATCCATTCCTCTACTGATGGAAACTTAGGTAGCTTCCATATCTTGGGTATTATAAATAATGCTACAGTAAACATAGGGGTGTGTATATCTTTCTGAATTAGTGTTTTCATTTTCCTTGGTTAAATACCCAGTAGTAGAATTACTCTATCATGTGGTAATTCAAGTTTTAGTTTTATGAGGAACATCCATACTGTTTCCACAGTGTCTGTACCAATTTCCATTCCTACCAACAATGCATGAGGGTTCCTTTTTCTCCACATCCTTTCCAGCACTTGTTGTTTTCTGTGTTTTTGCTTTTGGCCATTCTGACAGGTGTGAGGTGATGTCTCATTGTGGTTTTGATTTGTATTTCCATGATGATTAGTGATGTTGAGCATCTTTTCATGTGTCTGCTGGCCATCTGTATGTCTTCTTTGGAAAAATATCCAGTCAGGTCCTCTGCCCATTTTTAAATTGGATTATTTGTCTTTTTACTATTGAGTTGTATAAGTTTTTTTAAAAATATATTTTAGATATTAACCCCTGATTGGATCCATCATTTGCAAATATCTTCTCCCATTCAGAAGTTTGTCTTTTTGTTTTGTTGATGGTTTCTTTTGCTATGCAAAAGCTTTTTATTTTGGGGGCACCTGGGTGGCCCCAAACAGTTGGTTAAGCATCCAACTCTTGCTTTCAGCTCAGGTCATGATCCTCGGGGTTGTGAGATTGAGCCCTTCTTCTGGCTCCACACTCAGCATGGAGTCTGCTTAAGGCTCTCTCTTCCTCTCCATCTGCCCCTATTCCCTGTGCTCTCTCTCTCTCAAATAAATGAATAAATCTTAAAAAAAAAAAAAGGCTTTTTATTTTGGTGTAGTCCTAGTGGTTTACTTTTTGCTTTTGTTTCCCTTGCCTCAGGAGACATATCTAGAAAAGTGTTTTTATCGCTGATTTCAAGCAGATTACTACCTATGTTTTCTTCTAGGAATTTTATGGTTTCAGGTCTCCCATTTAGGTCTTAATCCACTTTGAGTTTATTTGTGTGTGTGGTGTGGGAAAGTGGTCTAGTTTTATTCTTTCAGTTTTCCCAGCACCATTTGTTGAAGAGCCTGTCTTTTTCCATGGCATATTTTTGCTTTCTTTGTCATAGATTAATTGACCATAAAAGTGTGAGTTTAATTTTGGACTCTATTCTGTTCTATTGATCTGTGTGTTTTTGTGCCCATACCATACTGCTTTGATTACTACAGCTTTGCAACATATCTTGAAATCTACACGAAATTTAAGTTTATGAAAAATGTAAATTTGTGTTCATGTAAATTGAATCATAATAATGACAGATACTTTTATGTAGCAGTGATTATGCTTTGCATTACTAAACTTAAATACAATATCTAAATTCTTTGGTAATTCAAAATCTTTATTTAATATTCAGAATAGTTAATGGATATTACTTTTACATTAAATCCTGAAACAAGGACTACTAAACATCAGTTTGTTATATAATTTGCTTCTTGGTTTCATATGATACAGAGTGGCAGTACTGTTGAATAATTTTTATGAACGTGTTTATCATTTTTGCTACTTTAAGGCGAATAAAAGGTGTGGCTATAGAAAGTTGTGTTATGTGTACTTATAAGCTTTGCTAGTCTGTTAGCCTACTTGTATATGCCAGTTTTTATTTTTTTGCTTCCTAGTTTTTTTGTGAATAGAAGTTATTACTTTGTGAAAAATTATAATTAATATGGATGGGTGACATTATACCAGGAACAATAATGACAAATATAACTACCTTTTTTTTAAGGAAGGAATTTAAATTTTTACTGTAAATTATCATATTAATCTAAGTATTATATTAATGCTTTTTCTCTGTTAAAATGTTAGAGTCTTAACAAAGGATAGTAAAAAGTCATTCTCTATCTTCTATATAGTGTGTCTATTATCAGAGGTTTTCTATCTTTTCAGCATAATTGGTTGCTTTTAATGTTGACTTTATCATGTCCTCAGTTGTTAAAGAAAACCTTTTCTTATTTATGAATGTGGTGTGCTGTTTCCTTTTTTTTCTTTAAGATTTTATTTATTTATTAAACAGAGAGAGAGAGAGAGAGAAAGACACAAGCACAGGGAGTGGCAGGCAAAGGGAGAGGGAGAAGCAGTTTCCCCGCCAAGCAGGGAGCCAATGTGGGGCATGATCCCAGGACCCTGGGGTCATGACCTGAGTTAAAGGCAGACGCTTGACCAACTGAGCCACCCAGGAGCCCCAGTGTGTTGTTTCCTTAAAATCATATTGTCCTCTGAGTTTATCTTAAAATATTTTGTTGTTCCTTTGGTTATATAGGCAATAGAATATTGTTTTTCTGTCAACCGTGATCAGTATTAATCTAGTTATAAATCTTTGGATACTCCTGATTTTTGACTTTCAAGTTTCAACCCTAAATTTAGAAAATATAAAATAAAAATTTCTCAACTGAAGTATTTTTCACAACTGAAATTATCTATGAAATTTTCTGTATAGCTCATGGGAAATCCATAAATTTGTCTTATAAAAAGGGAGATGGTAGAAAAATTAGGTTTGATTGGTATGCTTATCTTTCTAATTAGCTTATATGATTATTGGATCCAATGAAATACACATTCTGTGTTTAATGTAGGAGAAAGTTCAAATTAGAAGATTTATTCAGCCTTCCTTAGGTATTTGGGAAAATGCAGCTGAAATAAATGTTTTATTTATTTATTTAGACTTGAAGTTACTTCATTTTTTACTTTTTATTTAGATTACATTTAGTTAACGTGACATAAATGTTTCAGATAATGTGAACCTCAGGGAACGTATCCTGAATTATTGTCAGTGCCCTTACTGTCTGGACCATATTCATCTCTGTAGGAGAAGAGGTAAACTTACAGATTTTCTTTCTGCAGAGATACAAATAATTTTCAACTAGTAGAAGAGATAACCTAAAAGATTATGATTTTTGGATTCTGTTGGGTATTAAATAATTTTGTATTTTATCCAGAAATCTTTGTCTAACATTTCTTTTTTAATTTTATATGTATATTTTTTCTCAAATGCTTTCTGAACCAATCACAACTTTTTACAATTTCTCTCAGTAATAAATGAGTTAAATAAAATTTTTGACATATGGTTATATTTGTATAAGACTCATCGTTCTTTTTCAGCATACATTTTGTTTATTGTGGTAAGATACACATAACATTTACCATTTTAACTGTTTTATAATGTACAATTCAGTAACATTAAATTTATTGAAAATCTTCTGCAACTATTGCCAGTATCTAGTTCCAGAACTTTTTCATTATCCCAAATGGAAATCTTTTGAAAATCATAACTTAATATAAAAATATTTTTGAGTATTTGTTTTGTTTTGTTTGTTTGTTTTATTTTTATTTTTTTGGCCAGGCTTTATTCTAGGTGCTTGGATATAGAAGTGAATTAAACAAACACCCCCACCCCCAACTCTAATATGGTTTATGTTTTAACAGAGGAGAGGAAAATGTAACAAGAGAATTAAGTAAAATATGTAGTATTTAAATAGTGATAAATGTGGAAGAGAGCAATAATACATGGAAAGGGTTACTAAATGTTAGAGTATGAGAAATTACAATGAAAAAACTTCACTGACAAAGTGACATTTGAGGAAATATCAAAAACAAAGTAGGGGATTAGCCATGTGAATATTGGGGGTAGAGAAATACTTCTAGGCAAAGGGAAATTGAGGTGTAAAGACCTGGTATATTTGAGGAACATCAACAGTTTGGTATGAGAGGAATTATCGAGGAGGAATGTAGTAAGAGAAATTTCAGAATAGAAATGGAACACTTGATTATAAACATAAATCAACAAGGTCATTTGTTTTTAATTTGAATGAGATGGGAAGCCATTGAGAAATGGTATGATGTGACTTATGTTTTGAAATAATTATCCTGGAAGCTATGCTGGGAAAGGACCAAGTGAAGGAAGGACAGAAGCAATAGGTCAACTAGAAGAATATTTCAGTAATTTGGGTGAGAGACAATGGTGTCACAGATAGAGTGGTAGATAGAAGGTAGAAGATATTGGTTTCTTCTGGATACAGTTTGAGGGTACATTTACAGAGGGCTTGCTGGGAGAGCACTGCATGTTTGTGTAAGAAATAAAGTACTTGGAGATATCTCCATGTTATTTTATTTGAACTATTGAAAATATGGGGTTGCTATACTGAAATGAAGAAGACTATAAGAGGAGCAGGTTTGAGAGGAAAAGCAGGAGCTCAGATTTGGAAATGTTAAGGTTGAGATGTTTATTAAGACATCCTCCTGAATTTATCAAATGGATATATGAATATATAAGTTGAGAGTTCAGAAAAGTGATTCATGATGGATATAGGCATTTGGGAACTATCAAAATGTAGATACTGTTTAAGCTCATGAAATTTTATTAGGTTATAAGGCACAGAGTGTAGATAGACTAGAATTAAGAGCTAAAGACAGAGCTCTAGGATGATTCAATAGCCAGGGACATGAAGAGGAACCTCCAAAGAGGCTTGAAAAACCAGAGAGGCAAGAGCAAAACTGGTCAAATGATGAAAGACTGGAACTTCTGTAAAGTCAGGGCTGAAACCAGATCAAGATGTGGAACCAAATTCTCCAGCTACGCACAGGAGAAGAGATAGGTTCTTTCACATACCTGAGGTTCAAATTAGACTTTACCTGGCATTCACTTGGGTAAGGCAGAGCAAGTCCAGAACTGAGCCTGCACTACGCAGGATATAGGTTCTGGGATAATCTGTGCTGCTTCTCACTAATAATTTAAGGCCTAATTTGTGCACTCCATAGAGCCTCTCTGAATCCATCATGAAACCCTCTAGCAACGAGGGATGCATATGTGAATATGTTAGAAAACAATGCAAAATGGACTATCAAACAAAAATAACAAGGCAAACGAAAAATCCATTGCCATGAAAAAGAGCATGCTCATGAGTGGAAAAATCATACCCAAGAAAAAACATTCAGATCACCAAAGTAATTTGAAGGAGTTTTAAAACATGCTTGTTTAAAATCTTCAAAGGACATCCATGTAATGGACAAGAGATTGTAAAAGTACAGATGAATGTGAAGAAAACTAAGAATTACTTTTTGGAAGTGAACCATTTTAAAAATTAAAAAAAAAACATTAACTTTTAACATGAATTAGCCATTAACTTTGAAAATCAATACATAAATTCAGTTTGGACATAACTGAAGAAGTGAATTTGGCAATAAGATTAGGTAGATTGCTATAATTCAACAAAAGATCAGGCCTATGAAAGAGAAACTATAGCAAGAAGCTGTAATGTGTATCTAATAAATTTTAAAGAATGAGATAAAAGAACGACTGCATACCATTAAGAACAATGAACGATATTTAAAACATTATAAGGTAAAAATACAGATTTCCTATGCAGAAAAGACAATCATATTAAAGGTAGGGTTTATCGTAGCAACAGTTTATATCAGAAGACAATGGAATATCTTCAAAGTGATGAAGGAAAATGTCTTTGAACCTGGATTTTTATGTCTAAACTATTTTTAAGTTATTACACACACATGCACATACACACACACTCACACACACACACACACATCAAAACAGCTTATCACTATCAAGTCAGAATAAAATAAGACCTCTCAAAAAGGAAACAAAAGTGACAACAAAGTTAGTATCCCTTATACACAGAGTCACCTATAAATGAAAGGAAAACTATGATGGAATCTAGGCACAAGGGCCTGAGTTATTTCCCTTTACTACTAAGAGAAACTAGTCATTTAGAATATTTATAACACAGGGTGTTAAGCAGAATCCTGTCTTGCCACTAATCAAGTTAAAATGAGTCTTAAGACAAAGAAATTTTTCTGCATGATTGAAAGTAATAATTTTTCTGTGCTATGTTTTCTTGCCATTTAATGTCCATGGAAAGTACTTTCCACATTTATAAATGTAAATTTTTATGTTTGTTAGTATCATGAAACACTTAGAAGAGTATGAATCAGAATGTGTGGCTAGTTTTTTAAGATTGTATCGGTTCCTTAATTAGATTTATTGTAAATATTTCAGATTTAACTGAATTTCAAATTAAAACCAGAATACTGGAGTTTAAAATAGAGGTGTATTGACATTGTTTTTATCAGAACTATCCTTTTTACCTCACATTATGAAGACTCCGGTAGGATTTTTATCATTTACAACAATAGCTCAGAATTTTTTATTCTCTTTCAAAAGTTTAAAAACAAGCTTAAATAAAATGAACATGTTTCTGAAATGTTTGTTCTTCAATCACTCCACAGACTGTCATTGATAACATATTACACCAAGAAGAAAAATAACCCCAGGCAGAAGGAGTGGGATTCTAGAAAGAAAGGTGAGCAACATATAAAGCACTTTGAAAAAGTTAAAGGACCTTAAAATAAAATAACAAATACGTTCATACTTCACCTGGTTTGGCATAGGAAGTGGGAGTTCAAAAAAAGGTTAAAGCTTGTTAAGATCCTTTTCTTTGGGGGTTGATATGCTGATTTACTTTAGAATGATTTACTAAAATATTAATGTAAGTATGTCTATTGGTTGTTATTGGTAACCATTAAAAGAACAGAAAAAGGACATCTAACTCCTATACCTTTATGTATTCTTCATAAAAAATTCTTAAATCCTTATATGCAACAATTTAGTCTATTGCTCGTGTGTATATGTATATATTATTTATGTATTAGATGTATGGTAAAGTATAAAATGTTATTAGGAAACATACACACCAAACTCATGATAGTGATTGTCACTGATGGAGGGTACTTTCAGAAGGGGATGGGCATATGGCTTAATGAGAATGCTTTCTGTCATGCAGCAGAGCCTTTAGGAAACATATCATTTTAGAGGCATGGGGTAAAGTGCAATGACATAGCTCCTTTCCCATCTAAGAGTGATTTGGGGAAAAGAAAGAGGAGAAAGAGACAGGAGCAAGAAGTCATCAGGCTGTGTCTCCTGAACTTTCATGTCCAGGTTTCATTGTTGAGGGGTAGCATCAAGGAAGGTGAGATAAGTTGAGGGTAGAGTATTCCATTATTCCAGATTGATCTTTCAGTTCCTGCGTAGAAGGCTCTCTCAGAAGTTGCCTAGCACCAACTGGAAGCATGACTATGATAAAATGAACTTAAAGGTGTATCTTCTCCTACTGCTGAAGTTGACCTTGATATTTGTCTTTCTTAAGTGTCTCAAGTCCTCTATGGTGTGAACTGTGACTTATGTGCAGCAGAGCTGCTGTAACAAGGTGACTCCAAAATGGAGGCTGAGGTAGAGGATGAGGCTGCTGGTGGGAATGTACAGTGAGGCAACCAACATGACAAACAGTTTGGCTATTTTTTAAAAAAAACTTAAACACATACCTACCATATCACCCAACAATTAGATATTTCCTTTGCATAAATGAAAAATACAGTCACAAAAATATTTGTACCTGAGTGTTCATAACAACTTTACTGGTAATAATGGCCAAAGCTGAAAACAATCCAAATGTACATTAATCAATGAATGAATAAACAAATTGTATTACATTCATATTTAACACAAACAAAAACCAAATTATTGGTACATTCAAACACTTAACTAAATCCCAAAATAATTGTGAGGAATAGAAGAATCTAGACAAAAGAAAGTGGATAATATTATTCAATGTATATAAAATTCTAGAATTGGAAACAAATCTAGAGTGACAGAAAGCAAATAAATATTCTCCTGGGAAGTGAATGAGGATATATGATGAGGTTTAGATTATGAAAGGCCCAAAAGAAACTTTGAGAATAATAGAAATGTTTATTATTTTGATTGTGGTATAATTACTTGGGTTTGTACAAATGTCACAACATATCAAATTGTACAGTCAAATATGTGCAGTTTATTATACACCAATTATATCTCAGTAAAGCTGTAAAAAATATTTAAAATGTGTCAGCCCTCTGCAAAGAGTAACTGAGGTTTTGTGCTATACATGTGCTGTTGATATAAAGCAGTATACTACCATTCTAGCCTACTGTGAGAAAACATATTCCCCCTGTCCTTCAAAATAGTCCTTTAAAATAGTTCTTTAACATAGATTCCATCACACAATGCATACTATGTTTATTTTTTATTTTTATTTTTTTAAGATTTCACTTATTTATTTGAGAGAGAGAACAGAGAGAGAGAGAGCGCACGAGCAGGGGTGAGGGGCAGAGGGAAAGGGACAAGCAGACTCCCCGCTGAGCAGGGAGCCTGATGCAGGGCTCGATCCCAGGACCCTGAAATCATGACCAGAGTGGAAGGCGGATGCTTAACCTACTGAGCCACCCAGGCACCCTCATACTATGTTTTAAAGAGAATATAGCATGATTATGCTGATGACAAAAACTAAAAAAAGATAACTCAAATTCATCATTTATTGATGAATGGCAATAACCAATGTTAATGAGTATTTCAAGAAATGCTTACTCCCATCCAGTGCCAATGGTAATCACTTACTAGAAAAAATTATGACAATGTTGATCACAATTCTAATTTTGCAATGATTGTTGACTGACATTTAAAATTAGACTCATGAAATAATTATAGATGTTCGTTGTAATTAAAATACAATATTAACACAGGCTAGCTATCCCTGGGTCATAAAATAAAAGATATTTCAGTTTTTCATTTCATTCATCTTTATTTGTTAAAATTTCCTGCCATCAGCATGCATCAATCTTGGGATAAGTCAGTTTCCCTGACTATCCCAATGAAAATAATAACTCTCCATGTATGTCTCACTTGCCATCCCCTTGGCCTGCTTTATTTCTGTTCGTAGTACTTACGCCTTCTGGCATCCTTTTTGCTTGTTTGTTTCACTATTTGCTTATTCCTATATCTTTCCAGCTAGAATTTAAGCTGCATGAGTGTGAAAAATTTTTCTGTGTTTTTATTGCTCTACTGAGAATAGTTCCTGGCATGTAACAGACATCCAATAAATCTTTGTGAATAAGAGAAAAATAGCAATAAGTGCAATTTAAAAATTGATATAATCAGTAGGAAGGCAAACTCTTTTGTATCTTGAATTGGTTCAAGGCAGAGAATGATTGTGAAATAAATAAGACTATTTTTTCTCTTTCAATTTGCATTTCAAAGTACAGTAGTCCCCCTTTTCCGTGGATTTGCTTTCTGCAGTTTCAGTTACCCGTTGTCAACCGAGATCCAGAAGTGGGAAGGTGACCTTCCTCCTGACATACTGTCTGAAGGTCAGTAGAGCCTAATGCTGCATCACAATACTTGAGTCATTCCCTGCACTTCATCTCATCATGTAGACATATGTATAGAAGGAATAGTAGGTAAAGCCGGTAAAGTATGTAAAGTGCTTTTACTCTGTCTTCCTAGAAGCAGAGGTAAAAATGCAATCCTGTTTTAATATAACTGTTCTATACAATTTAGTATTTCCCTGCCTTTATCTATAAATGCTATTTTCTCTGCTTGCAGTACATACACAGCCACGCCTCTCTGGCAAAGGGGCAAACTCATTCTTCATGCCAGAGCTCAAGAATTTCTATTTTGTAAAATCTTCCCTAACCTCCATTTCTCTGACCGCTGTCACTTACAGTATTGCTGCGCTACATATATCACCGTGTGAGCACACTTACCTTGGTTATTTTAACTCTTTATTGAAACAGCTGTCTTTCTTATTGTCTTTCTTCCCTTATAGAAAGGATTGTGCCTTGTTCATAATGTATGCAAAAAAAGCAGAGTCTGACAACACTATAGAAAAGTTGAATGTGTTTTAAATAAGTGAATGGAGGGGTGCCTGGGTGGCTCAGTCGGTTAAACGTCTGCCTTCAGCTCAGGTCATGATCCCAGGGTCCAGGGATCAAGCCCTGCATTGGGTTCCCTGCTCAGTGGGAAATGGGCTTCTCCCTCTCCTGCTCCCCCTGCTTGTGCTCTCTCTCTCTGTCTCTCTCTGTCAAATAAATAAATAAAATCTTTAAAAATAATTAAAAAAAATAACTGGATATAGGGATGAAGGAATATCAGGTTTTAACTGGACATAAAGACTTGGTATTTCCTGAGGAATATGGAGTTGAAACAATGGAAACAACACCTTAATAAGTGTGAAAAGAAGAGACATTAATAAGTAATAATTCAATTTTATTTTATTGTTAGTAAGTAGCTTCATGGAGGATAAAAATGAGAGGGGAAAAAGAGATCCTTTTATGTGAAATAAAATGTAATAATTTTGGTTTTCCCCCCTCTGTATTAGTGTTATTATAAAATGATCCATTTACTTGGCATATCCTCTTAAAGATCTTATTATCTCAGTTAAATTGGAAATTTCAGTTGAAAATGTTAATAAGAAAAGTTGATATGAGGTAACGGTATTAATTGCCATGTACCTTAATGATTATTTTCATTCATTTAGTAAATTAGAAAAAACATCCATCTGTATTAATCATATAATTCTCTATTGTGCATCTAGCAGAGTATCAACAGCAGTAGTAAAATAATAGACTACTATTAATTTAACCAGCTGTTGGTAAATGGTAAATGGCAATTTATGCTGATTTTAGGGGAAATGGGGGGGGGTTGTTAAATGGTAGATTTCTTTCAAGTCAGCCTAAATATCATTAATGAAAATAAAAGCTCAGTGCCCTGTGTTTTTATGAATCTCCTAAGTGATGCATCCATGTTTACACACCATTGAATGAGGCCACATTGTTTATGTTAATACATTGAGTAGGATAACCCTGAGATCATTCCAATGAACATTTGCTTTAATAAAGTCTTTAAAATTTTTTTAATAAAAGTTTTATTGAGATAAAATTCACTTACCATGCAATCACTGATTTAAATAAATAATTCAGTGAGTTTTAGTATACTTAACAGAGTTGTTCAACTATAACCACAGTCTAATTTTAGAACATTTTAATGCTGTCCCAAAGAAACCCCAGACCCATTGGCAGCAATTCGCCATTCCATCCATCCCCAGCCCTAGGCAAACACAAGTCTACTTTCTGTCTCTCTGTATTTGCCTGTTTTGGACAGTCATATGGAATCATATAATATGTAGTCTTTTGCTACTGGCTCCTTTTATGTGTCATAATGTTTTCAAAATTTATTCATGTTATAGCGTGCATCAGTACTTCATTACTTTTACTGCTGAATAATATTCCATTGTATGGATGTACCATATTTTGTTTATTCTTTCATCAGTTGATGGACATCTGAGTTGTTTTACCTTTTGACTATTATGAATAATGCTATTATGAACATTTGTGTACAGGTTTTTTTCTGGACATAGATTTTCATTTTTCTAAGGAATAAACCTAGGAGTGAAATGTTGGGTCAATGGGAGCTTTTGAGGAACTGCCAGATCATAGTCTAAAAGGCCTGCATCATTTTACATTCTCACCAGCAGTGTATTAAGGTTCTAATTTCATCATATCCTGTCAACATTGTTATTATCTCATTATGGTTTGGATTTGCGTTTTCTTGATGGCTAATTGTGGAGAGCACCAGCAAGCTGGGGGAGGGACAGAGGGTGAAAGAGAATCCTGGAGCAGACTGCTTATTGAGTGTGGAGCCTGATGCAGGGCTTTATCCCAGGATTCTGAGATTATGACCTGGGCTGAAACCAAGAACTGGTGGCGTAACCAACTGCGGTGCCTGTGCCTTGTGAATTTTTCTTAACTAGACATTTAAATATCATAATGTAGTGACACTGGAAATCCGATTTTCAACTTCCCCTAGAGTTTGTGGCCTTTTTGACTATTGAAAACTGAGTAGTCCATTTATTTAGTGACTTACTATTTTCACAGAGATTTTATTCCTTGTAATGTGGTCACTGAAGTCTGTTCTTAGCTTGTGTTCAGCTAGTGTTTTGACAGAGATTTTGTTGAGTACCAACACCTAAAACAAATGAACCCCCTCTCGTACCTCCCGTAGTCTTTGCAGACTGGCTCTGTGCCAGGGTACTTCATTAACAAATGGTAAAGGCTTAGAGTTCTCTCAGATATTTCTGAGCATGCATCTTGCACTGGACATGCACATGGCTTTCCGAATTCCCCCTTATTAGTGTGTGCTTTTGAATGCCCCAGTTTCCCAAAGAAACTCTCCCTTGCTTTTCCTCACAGGCTTCAGGCAGTCGGAGAGGACTGTAATCTTTTGCTGCAGATCATATCCATTTTAGGATGTTTTTTGAGCAATTACCCTATTTTCCATTCCTGGGTGAATTTCTAGGTGAAACGGAGACTAGTGTCTTGTGTCAGTCCTTCAGAGAGCCCTCTCACTGGTTAGGACAGGTGTACACAAAAATTTATGAGTCAGGTCTGCTCACTCCTGCCACAACCAGGGACCAGCATCCCACACTGGAAATACAAGACTTGCATCTTTCTGACTCTTGCTGAACCAGGGAGGGGGTGGGGCAAGGGCAAGTTGTTCCTCCATTTTAAAGTTGCTTTGTCTTGATTTAACATTTTCTTGGCTGCTGTAAACCTTTGTTTTTCAGAGTTCTAACAAAATTGGTTCTAATAAATTCTACGTTTTTGATCTGTTGGGGGACAGGAGCTTGGATTTTCCTACTCCATTGTTTTGCTAACATCATGTTTCACATTTTAGTTGGGAGTATGGACCCTGATGATTAAAGATGTTCTTCTAGAAGTTTTTGTTTTATGTATTACATTTATGTCTTATGATTCATTTGACTTAATTTTAGTATATGGTGCTAAGGATGGATCAACGTTTTATCCATACTTTTGCATATGGGTTGTTCCTATTGTTCCAGCACCATCTTTTGAAAAACCTGTCCTTTCTCTACTGTGTTTCCCCTACCCCTTTGTCAAAAATCAGGTGTTCATATCTATTTACATGTCTGTTTCATTGTTCTATTTCATTGACCCATTTATGTCAATATCACATAGTCTTGTTTACTGTAGCTTTATCATTATACTTGAAATCAAGTAGTTTTAGTAATCAGAATTTCCTCTTTTTTTCAATAGACTTTACTTTTTAGAGCAGTTTAGGTTCACAGCAAAATTGAGTACAAAGTATAGAGATGGGGCGCCTGGGTGGCTCAGTCGTTAAGCTTCTGCCTTTGGCTCAGGGCGTGATCCTGGCGTTATGGGATCGAGCCCCACATCAGGCTCCTCTGCTGGGAGCCTGCTTCTTCCTCTCTCACTCCCCCTGTTTGTGTTCCCTCTCTGGCTGGCTGTCTCTCTCTGTCAAATAAATAAATAAAATCTTTAAAAAAACAAAAAAACAAAACAAAGTATAGAGATGTCCCATATGCCCCCTACCCCAATACATGTATAGCCCTCCCTCCTTGTTAACATCCCCTACAAGAGTGGTACATTTATTACAATTGATGAACCTACATTGACACATGATTATGACCTTGAGTTCATAGTTTACATTAGGAGTCACTCTTAGTATTGTATACTTTATGGGTTTAGACAAATTTCTTTTTTTTTTTTTTAGGAGCCTGATGTGGGGCTCGATCCCATAACGCCAGGATCACGCCCTGAGCCGAAGGCAGACGCCTAACCGCTGTGCCACCCAGGTGCCCCTAGACAAATTTCTAATGACATGTTTATACCATTACAGAGTCATTTCACTGCCCTAAAAATCCTCTTCTTTTTCAAGGTTCTAGTGTAGGTTATTTGCATTTCCATTTCAATTTTAAAATTGGCTTCTTAAAATTTCTACAAAAATACCTGCTGGGATTTTGATTAGGATTCTGTTTAGTCTGCAGGTCAATTTGGAGAGAATTGATATCTTCATATCGAATCTTTTTGCTTATAGATATGCCATATCTTCATTTACTTAGGCAGTCCTTAACTTAGAAATATTTGGCAGATTTTACTGTATAGTGTGTCAGATTGATCCTGGCCTTTCATAATTTTGATGTTATTGTAAATGGTATTGATTTTATAATTTCAATTTTCAGTTGTCAGTTGCTATTATATGCATATACAAGTAATTTTTATGTATCAATCCTGTATCCTAAAATCTTGCTTAATTCACATATTAATTCTAGTAACTTTCTTACAGATTCCATATGAATTGCTACAAAAATGATAAGGTCATCTACAAATAAAGGCATTTTTACTTCTTCATATCTTTCTTTTTTCTTTTTTCTGTTTCTATTTATTTATTATTTATTTATTGATTGATTGATTGATATAAAGTTTGATGATTCATTAGTTGCATATAACACCCAGTGCACCATGCAATACGTGCCCTCCTTACTACCCATCACCAGCCTATCCCATTCCCCCACCTCCCTCCCCTCTGAAGCCCTCAGTTTGTTTCTCAGACTGAGATACTTCTTCATTTCTAATCAATTTCTTTCTTTCTTTCTTTCTTTCTTTCTTTCTTTCTTTCTTTCTTTCTTTCTTTCTTTCTTTCTTTTCCTTCCTTCCTTCCTTCCTTCCTTCCTTCCTTCCTTCCTTCCTTCTCCTTCCTCCCTTTTTTCTTGTTTTGTTTTTTGGTCTTATTGCACTAGAAGTATATTTTATTTTAACTGAATGGACAAATCTGACTATATTCCTATGAGAATCAAACATGGATATGCATCTTTATTAAGGTTCCAAAGGAAAAAAAAAATAGGATAAATATGGTACATCTTCTAAGAATATCAAAATTGGTAGGAAGAGGGGATTTGAATTGTTATTTTGTAAAGCATAAATTGCATATATATGTATATATATGTATATATATATAATCAATCAATCAAATCATCAATCAATCAAATATAGGTATAATCCAAATAGGGAAACATCATTTTACCATGTTAATCAATGTTGGGAACAAGGAATTCTTGTCTTTACCTTCAGAACATTTCCAGAATTGGAATGCTCTCCACTCTCCATCATTTCTGTCATTTCCTACTTGGACTATTTCATTGGTCTCCTAACCAGTCTCCTTGTTTCTGTTCATTACCATTTATAGCTTATTCTTCACAACAGCATCCAGAGAAATCCTTTCAGAATGTCATTTAACCATGTTACCCTCATTAAAATACTTTAATAGCTGCCCTTTTTAGTTACAGTGTAATCCAGTGGCCTTACAATGGCCATTAAAAGGACATATATGATCTGGTTCCCAGTTACGATTCTGACTATGTCTCCTACCACTTCCTATTATTAATTACTCTGTTTCGGTTACAATAGCCTTATTTTTGTTTCTTGAATACAACGTTAACACTTCCAATTTCAGAGTCTTTGCATTTGCTATTCCTTCTCCCTGGAATGCTTTTAACATGGATATCTACATGATTTGCTCTATCATTGCATTTATGTTTGTTCAAATATCACCTCATTTGATAGGCTATATCTAACTATCCAGTATGAAACATATCATTCTCTATGTTATTTAACCCTGTTTGATTCTTTTGTTTTCTGCTCTGTACCATTTACTTCCTGTCTTGGTTTATTTCAGTTTATTTATTTTATTGTCTGTCTCCCCACCACTAGACTGTAGGTTGTGTGATAGTAAGGATGGTGTTTTGTTTGCTGCTATATCCTGGTGCTTAGAATAATGTCTGGCATGGAGAGGGTGTCCAGTATGTAATATTGAATAATGATTATTTTTGAATGAATAAATAATTTTTACCAACCATACTAGCCTGCAGATACTGAAGTGTTGGCAAGTGATGAGCTAAGCATTGTGATTTCCTAAGAAATGAGTAGCTCTTTTTGATACTATATTTATGAAGTAGTCAACGTAAGAATCAAAATCTACTCTAACATGTCAGGTTTTCATGCTCCCACAGGTTACGCTAAATTTAATGTTTGGCTTAAAATCATAAGACTGCCTTTAGATCTATTCCTTGCTGCAGTGAATTATTTAACTAATTTTTGTATGTCTTCATTTACCTTTTTGCTTTCAACCATATACATGAATCACGGATTAAAATGAGAATCATGAAACTGTTGAATATAATCAAGATAATAAACAAACTAGAAGAACCACAACCTTTCCAGGTGTATGAAAAGATTTGGCCTCGTCTCTGAGACTACTTTGACACAAAGAAGGCAGCATTTTTCTAACTATAAATAATTAATCAGTAAGAGTAATTATAGAATCTTAGTATATCCACATTGCTACCTTATATATCATTTTTGTTTTTGTGAAATTACAGACAAGTCCAAATATTTCTGTCTTTTCTTTGATGAAAACCAGAGTAGTAATTTTATGTAAACATTGCATTTACAACATGAAACATTCTGAAAGAAAAATCTCAAAAACTCCTTGCAAATGGAAAGAGAAAATTCTTGGCAAGGAGCAATGTAATTTAAAATAAAAATAAACAGATGAAATCTTGCTTGATGCTTCCTTCAAAATAAGTTTCAAGAATCACCTTCAAAAGTTGAAGTTCTTTTAATAAGAGAAAATTTAATGAAGCACTTTTCTATAATTATAGTTAAATCTCTTTAAAGGCAAAAATGTTACACAGCTAAAAAAAAGTTTCCCTGATTTTCTGTTTTTCCACAGTTAATTCTGAAGCTTAGAATTATTTATATTAAAAACCAGGAGGACACGCCACTACTAAACATTTCAATCTGCTATTAATTAAAAGGGACATAATATATACTATTTTTTCTATTCAAAACATTGAATCTAGCTGCTTCTCTACTAAGCCATCTAAAAGCAAACACAAAATGAAACTAAACACAAACAAAAATAGAAAAAAGCAAACACAGTTTTTTCTCTTATTTTGAATTATTTTTATCCACATTTCCTTTTCATCCTTACTAATCTGTTATCTCTTTTGTTGGCAAGCAGTGTGTCTTATTCTTATTTATGCATACATGTCCCTATGTATCAACTTCCTTATTTCCCAGGACATAGAAGAGAATTTTGCATTTTAATATTTCAATAGATAGATATTTTATTTTTAAATCCACAATCCACAAATAGATTTCTGTGGTGCATGGATTTGATGTATGATGAAGCCAATAAAGGACTGTCTCAGAATGAACAATATATCAATGGCCTCATGACAGCTAGATAGATTAATTCAAATTAATACCAAAATAGACCATGATGTATTAGTTTGCCAATAGTACTTCATCTTCTCACTTTTCACATAGAGGAAATAGGAATTCCCACTATGCAGTGTAGATAATATTTAGAAACTTTTGCATTCTCAAATTTGAGTGACTTGTATAAATAAAATCCATGACAACATCTGTAAGAAAAAACAGAATTATATTACCTTTTTTTGTGTGTGTGACAAAAGGACCTGTTTAGGAGACATCAATGTTAGTGGTAAAAAGCTATTAGAAATTTCCTTAAGCTGAAGTGATAAAATTTCTACTTTCAAGTTTTGAGATATAGAAGTCCAAAGTTCAGTTTTCAGGAGAAATTAATTTTTCACATTCTGGTATCAAGGATATGCATAGTCTTAATATCTGTCTGTGATTAGAGGGAAAGTCACAAGACAAAGGCAAGCTCTGGAATAATTTAAAAGACCCGGTCTCTGATCTCCCAAATACTTGAGAGAAAGAAATGGAGAGAAATATCTATATGGAAAACCCTGTCATATTTAGAAAAGTTACTTTATCTCAATCATTTAGATGCCTTCAGGAAAAATGAATATAAAACTGTTTTAAACAGTAAACCTGATATTAATTGCTAGCTAAAATAACTAACAGTAAATTTGGTGCCTCACTGTTTTCCTCAGTAAATCTTTTGACTCTGCCTCTTTCCATGTGTTGGTTTCATCAGTGAGGCTTTTATTAAGATTATTAGTTCCAGGCTTTGGATCAATTTATCACAGTAAAAGAGAATGGACAGTCATTTAAAGAATTAATTCCAGAAGATACAAGAATACTTACATCATGGTTTCCTGAAAACATTTTCTCACATCTCACATCCCAAACTGGCTCACATGTCCATTCTTAAACCAATCACTGATGAGGAAGGATGGGGTTAGTATCTATTCACTTGGGCCCAAGTTAGCTTTTGGAGGTGAGGTAGGCTTCTTCTGGCACGGGGAATATATGAGGAAAGAAATGATGCCTATACCAACCAAACAAAAAAGGAACTCTGCTAAAAATGAGATGAAAGGGAGGAATGAGTAAAATTTCTATTTACAAGTTTTGAGCTATAAAAGTTGAACACATGGTAATGTACACTATAATCATGTATATATTATTAATGACTATAAAAATACATCTTCATATTGTTGATGCAAATAGATTAATTTTTTCGAGAACTGAGCCTTACAGATAAAATTTCAGCTTCTGCATAATATTGGGTTGTTGTGGTCAATAATTTTGTTCCCGGTACAGAATCAGATTGCTATAAAGGTGACAAAATTTCCTATTATTCCCCCCCAAAAAAAGAAAAGATGACTAAGACATATTTAAGCTGGCCTATAAAATAATTAATTGAAATGCTATTCCTTATTTTATGTCTTCTTCATATATAATGAAGTTCAGCCCAGACCCCCAGAGATTAGATGTATATCCAATTGGGTCCATTCCTAACTCAACTCCATTTAACACTGAAGATTAATGTCTTTCAACCTGCAGATTCTACTTTTCTCAGTTCCAAATCCATTAATAAATTGGAATCCCATCTCTTCTTAGCAAGTGAAATTTGGAATATTAGATGAATTCTCCACCTAAAGTACATGTTGTATTTGGACTCCCATGCTGTAGTGGTTAGAGACATATTTGGGTCCTTAAACTCCAACTTTCCCACCTCCATTTCAGCCACCATACACTTTGCTGTTTGTTGGAAGAGAACACAGGCCTTCTGGCCATGTGTTTCCAGTAAGAATAAAAAAAAAAAATAGAGGAATATGTGTTGTAATCTAGCCTTCTAGTGCCTTCTTAGCCCAGTTGATCATTCCATGTTCTGCTAAAACAAAGGAAAAAAAAAAAAAGAAGAGATTATAATTAGTGTTTTTTTTTTTAACTGATTCTTTGATTAATTAAAAAAAAAAAGTTTTTCCAGTGCTAATTCTACCAGAGTTTTGGAAGTCAGGTGATCTCAGTCTTCCATCTTTCTTGATGCTTCTTGTGACACATTTCTAGCTGATTTGTTCCTACACTTAATGTTTAAGTTGCAACAGTCATTTTTGAATGTTCAAACATTTGGTACCTATTTTGGGGGCCAATCCACATTTCTCTTATTGCTATTCTAGTTGCATTCTTGTTTATAAGAAAAATTTAGACCTGTGAATGCCCACACAGCAATGGCAAAGAAGGAATACTTATGGCGGGAACTAAGAAGGAGTGCCATCCTTACAACTGATGTATTTTTATTTTTCAGTATTACATTATTAAATTTAATTATGAATTTCTGTTTTCATTTAAAGGACAAGTAGGTTGGGGCTATTACTCTTATGCTGGAAGGAGAAGAAATACCCCTCATGACTTAGACCAGAGTACTGAACTCCATACTGTTCCTATTCCTGTTTCTTACTGTTTTTCTGTAACAACCTGTGATTTCTGCTCTAAGTGCCATTATTTACTGCCTCTCAACTCCAATTTCACCTTTTATTGTTTAGGGCTCCATCTGCCTAGGCTTTGCTTGGTTCCTTTTTATCAGGGTACTATACCTTATATCTGAGTTACCTGACTGTTGGCAAACTGTGATCTTGCTTTACCCTGGATGGATAATAGCATTCCAATTTTCAGGAATCAAACCCTGTCATGCTGCTTCCCATGCTCTAAAATCCTTTTTTTTTTTTTTTTCGTGTTCCTACCAATTATAGGGAAGTTTTGGGATACAGACATCATAAAGCAGGGCAACATTTTCTTCATACTCTTAGATTCTGGGGATTGTACATATCGAGTGATGTCAGATGTAAAGATAGAGTAATTCCTCTATTCTCAATTTTACTCCTCTCTTTTCCAATCCAGAGTTTAAGTCACAGAATGTCTTACAGTCTAGGTTACAGTATTTAAAACAATCCCATGTATTTGCAGGGTATTCAAATGTAGGGTCTAAGTTTAACCTATCTAATTAAGGAAGTGGATAAAGTCACCTTCGGTTCTAAAAATTACTGTATATTTTTCGGTTCAAACATAAATGTGATCTTAATAGTATATTAATGTCAGAAGCTTAAATATTACTTTCAATTTGGTATATTGGTTAGGATGTTGCTAGCTGCTATTCAGATAAACCCTAAAATTTAGTAGTTTATCACTCTAGAAGTTTTTTACACATGCTATATCCCAAAACATGTGTTCAGTGGGCAGGCTTGCATGAGGCAATTTAAAGATCCTGGCTCCTTCCATATTATGGTACTTTATCATATATGGCTATGGATACTTTCTCTTCCAGCTGGAGAAGGAAAGAATTTATAACATCTTCCTGTTTTATCCACATTTTAGCCTAGATGTGACGCAAGTCACCTCTGCTTACATTCTTTGGATCCCAGGAGAAATGGAGACTTAAGAGGGTGGGACAGCCCCTTTCCAGAAATCAGTCTTTTCTGTGAAAGGAGAACACAAATTGTTAGAGGACCGATAGCTACTGGTCAAAAACAGTGATATTACTAACCAGAGAGGTTGTCTTAATAATCATTCTAGGAAAACGCAAACACACACTCATCTTGGAAAATATTTCATAACCCCAAAGAAGTGAGATTTGGAGCTTTAAGCACTTGGACACTTCAGCTTCCACTGCAAACCGAAGAACAAAAAGATGCTGAGAAACTCTATTTTACTTGAAAATCCACTTTTTAATGAAAACCCAGACTTCTAGTCATGCTGACAGTGTGAAGTAGTCAGTGAAACCCACAGCTAATGATTTTGAAAATTGAAAAAAAAATTCAACAAACTCAGTGTTTTGAAATAGTGAGACATTAAACAAAGCAAGTAGGAACAACAGGAGGGGTTGCCTTTGAAAGATCACTGTGGTAAAAATTACAAGTATGTGACTTTTCTTTTTTGTTGGAGAATACTTTCTCTCCTTCCCCGCTATGCTCAGCTCCAGTACCAGAAAAGCATAGCCTGACTCCCTCAAGGTACAAGTGGACAACATTGGAGGTTAATAGAATATCTGGAAGCCACAGAGCCACATGTGGGGTAACTTCTCAGATCTTAATATAATTTAAACCACATATGCTCAGGGAGGTTTGCTGGTTATCCATTTATTGCTTCTCAGCTCCAAATTCATGTTTTAATTGTCTACTCTACAACAGTGGATGTGGGCCCTGTGAATAAATATTTTGTTTTCCAGCTGACAGTAGCTTTGTTAGTAGAGAGCACTGGATAGGCATTGGTGGAGGGAGGAGTTGTGCTTCCTGATCCTGGGGTGCTCCCAGTCAGCCTCTTGCACAGCTTCCCAGGCTCACTCGAGCTTCTGCAATGTGGGTGGCATCTCTGGTGCTCTGTTCCTACAGTGCATGGCACTGGAAGCCAGCATTACCTTAGCATCTCTCTCTGGCAGGTACCTTGCAGTGAAACACCTCTCCTTGAGGAGCTTTCCCTGGTATTCTAGAGGGTGGATTTCTGGCAAATTCTGCCTACACAGTACCACAGTGACTTTCTCTGTCACCCGGTATGCCACAGCTGTGCCTTTCCAGCAAGATCTGCATCTCAGCCTCTTCCTTGGACTTCAGGTGTTAAGATAGGATTTCTTGTTAAAGCTTGCCTTTTCCTGCACAGAAACCCTGTAACATTTTTACACGTGCTATCTGTAGGAAAGTGAGGCAGGGGCTGGAGAAATTCACACAAAGCTGCTGCAGAGGAGTTTGTAAGTGTGTTTCCAGGAGATCTTTGAAAAGTTACACTGCTATGAGATTTTTGAAAAGAAGACACGTAGGTCAAGCTGCAGACTTTTTGTTAAAATTGAAAAATTTTGGAACAAACCATCTGAAAGGAGGCGGGGGTTATGTTCATAATTTTCCTCTTCTTAAAAATTATGTTTTATGGAAAACATCTAAAATGAAATTTTGGAATACTTTGTGAAATGACTTGAAAGAAATGGTATATTCTCTATTTCAACTAATAAGGTTATGATGATACTTGATTAGTTGTTCAGTCTGATTAGACCAACTGCCTTTAGTAAAACCCATTAGGAAGTGTTCACTTCATTTCAGACCAATGAGTCAGTGTCGGTGGAGTTCAGCTAGTGTTGGGGGTAGGGATGGACGTGGGAGAAGAGTACAGCTGGGTATTCTCAAATCCCATTTTCCTTAATAAATGAGATTCCTATTCTGTAGCGTTTGAGTCTGTAGAGACCCTGAGGAAAATTTGCCTGTGTAGCAGAGAAACCCAGAGGGAAGAAACCTGATTGTTCACACTTACGACTGATCAGTGTCTTGGGAGTGTTCTCAGGAGGTGGTATAAAATCCATTATATCTTATTTTGCTCAAATGTGCCTTTTCCTTTTTCTTTTTTCCATAGCCAAGATATATAGAAAACCTTGGGATAGAAGGTTGGCCACTCTGAATGGAATTTGTCTTTTTTTCCTTATAGCTATTAGAGTCACATAATGAAAAAAAAAAAAATATATATATATATATATATATGTGTGTGTGTGTGTGTCTGTGTATATATATGTATATATATATATACACACATATATATAAAAGAATACTGTTTGAGGATCCCTAAACAATTTTAAGATCAAATTATAATTTTATTTTTATTTAACTTTAAAAGTTCTAATTCTTTGATTTAACAATTATCTTGTACTTTTCTAAAAAAATGATGTCTTAGATTCTAAGAGGTTTTGTAATAATAAGATAAGTTCTATTTCAGAAGGGAAAGAATTTGTATACTGGTATTGAAGAAGTAAGTAAACCTAAGGTGGATGGTGATAGCCAAGTTTCCTACTCTTAGAAAAGGAGAGCCACAGGCTAGAATGAGCTGTGTGGAATTGGACTAGAGGTAGAGACATCAGTATGAACTCATGTTTAACCTGATACAGATGAATGGATACAGAGATAGTTAGAAATACATGTGTAAACATTTTCTAGCTCAGTCTGCTCAGGGGGCCAAGAAGCAGTGACAGGATAGTAGGAGTGAGCACACCAAGTACCTAGACCATGGTTTCCTCTGACAAAAAAGAATCAGGCAGGGCTCCTTGAAGAAATGACCAATTCTAGGTATGAAGCAGGTAAAACACAAGATAAATTTTACAGTGCCAGTAGTTAAGGAAGTGTTCAAAAATGGGTGCACATCAAAGGAACTCAGGAGCCAACTGGAAAGAGCTCCTAATAGCCAGAGTTGAGCAACAAAATAAATACTATAGTGTCACATTATAATCCAACTTATAAAATAAGTATCCATGAATACATGGTGATATAACTAGATGATTGAATAAATAAATGAGTGGAGAAGAGACAAATCTTCCTTATAGGACAATTTAAAGAATTTATATAGGTACTTCCCCCTCTAGGACACAGAGCTTAATTACCTCCTCTGACCCTGCATTTGCACTTAATGACTTGCTTCCAGAGAGTAGAATATGAAAACGGGGGAAAGTAACTTTACTTTGGAGAAACATGACAAACTCTACCTTGGCCAGGTGCAAGGTTACATCATCAGTGATAAGTCATGTTGATGTATCTTTCATATGATGAGAATGGTATTTCACCTCTGTGGTCTTCCCTCCAAACACCAGTATTCCCAGACTAACCATGAAGAAAGCACCTGCCAGACTCAGTTGAGGAACTTTATACAAAATACTTAACCTCAAAACTATAAAGGATTTATAAAACAAGGAAAGTCTGAAAATGGTCACAGACCAGATGAGATGAAGGAAACATGATAAGTAACTTAATCTGGCATGATGGACAGGATCCTGGAACAGAAAAAGGACATTATCAGGAGAAAAAAACTATTGAAATCCAAATAAAATGTAGAGTTTAGTTAATAGTAATGTACCAACATTGGCTTCTTAGTTGTGACAAATGGTAGTATAAGATTTTAACAATAGAGGAAACTGGATGAGGGGCATCTGGGAACTCTCTATAATTACAACTTTTCTATAAAGCTAAAACTACCCTAAAACAAAAGAGCTTCTTTATATATATGCTTTTTTAAAAAATTAAGTCTGTATGATCTAAATATGTCATTTTACCTCACAGTGCAATAAAAATTACATCCTCTGCTCATAAATTCCAAAAACTAAATCTATGATGCTTCAAACAGGCATTCAGTTGAATTGAGCAACAATTATAGATACCATGAAGAAAATGGGGGGACAAAAGAAATTATGCATATAATTCTTTTAAAATTAAATTAAATTAATATTAAATTAAATTTTTTTAAAAAGAGAAAAATTCTAATTTATAAAATTTATTGCCTGGAGCCAAGAGTTTAGAATCTTTCAGATAGCCTGATCAGCAGACGTGGAGGATACAAAGGATACAGTAATTCATTATAAAGTAATATTTTAGAATTTCAAGGGCATTCAACCCCCCCACAAATATGCTTTTAGTATCTCAAGATAAGTTGCACTATTAAATCTGCTATTAAAGAGATTGGATTATTTCCCAATTCCTCAATATCTTCATTCATTGTGCTCTTTTTATATCCTATATAATTGCCATGATTTAGCTAGGATATCTTCCTAGAAGAGCCCTTGAACAATTTTTGCGATGTAAGTGTTTTTTTGGAAAAGAACTCTTAAAATAACTTTAATAAGATTTATTATGTTTCTTCTAAAATTTCTGGGTAAGAATACGTTAGAATGAAAAGAATTTAAAACAGCATTCTAAGCCTTTGGAAGGTGGCTGATCCAATGTAAGACCAATTAGAGTCATATTTCAAAGATACATAGGAAGAACTTTTCTGAGGTCAAAGTCATGGGGAAGTTTTTGTAAAAGCCTCAGTTTCTACCATTAGTGGGTTTGAAAGGCAGATTGTATAGCCAACAGGATTTAAAGTCAGAGGTAGGATTAAATGCATCTTCATGCACCATCTATGTGATCTTTTGGCAAATAAGCTTTTTTTTTAATCTCTGATTTTTCATATAAAATGAGAAAATAGGAGTGCCTGGGTGGTGGTGTCGGTTAAACGTCTGACTCTTGGTTTCAGCTCAGGTCGTGATCTCAGGGTCGTGAGACTGAGCCCCACGTCAAGCTCCATGCTAAGTGCAGAGTCTGTTTAAGACTCTCTCTCCCTCTGACCCTAACCCCCGGCTCTAGCTCTCTCTGTCTCTCTTTGTCTCTCTGTGTCAAATAAATCTTTAGAAATAAAATAAAATAAAATAAAATAAAATAAAATGGGAAAATAATAGTAATTTCTACACCAGGCTAATGAATGAATCAAAGGAAATAATGTGTCAGCACAATGCTTAGCACATGATAAACAATTCAGAATACAAAGCCTTTAATTACTGAACGTCCGTGATTCCTTTTCCCCAAACTCCAGCACTTAGCCTATCCTTACAATTCCACTGTTTTGCATATTAGTACGTTGTGTTGCATGCTGGTACACACCGTCAGTCATTCGTTGTCTAAGGGGGAACTCATTGTCTAAGGGGGAACATGTGAGGGATGTAAACTCTATGCTAAACTTAAGCAAAGCTGTATCAGTACCTTGAGGGTGGTCACTGAAAAGTCTACAGGTACGGAGTCCTTGAACTGTGATATTCAAAAGCATTTCTTCGACTTTGTTTCTTCTCCTCTTAAGTACACTAGGAAGGCTGGGGGGGTATGGAGTTGTTCAATTTCATTGCCTTCTCTGGAATCAGACAAGGCCCTGGTAAAGGAGTTTCTCGTGAGGCAGGTCTCCTTGACTGGGCCTATTTTAAAAGGGTCACTTTTCCCTCTTGCTGTCTGAAGCACTCATCAGGTTTTCTCTCATCTTCACGGTAAGAACCTGGAATGTCTTGAGGTTAAGCCCATCAAAATGTAGGGGCTTCCCTAGGAGTGGGCCCCCAGGAGTTTTAGTGCTCAAGCCATTCCCTGCTCAGCCTCCGGGGAGGAGTCAATTACGACCTAAGTTTTCCTGCAAGTTAACAGACTCCAGCTGACAAACTGAGCTCAGCTCCCGTTCTTTATAGTCACCTGTCTCTGGTATTTAAGGCAGCAGTTTGCTCTATGACCTCAGTTCCTGGATGGATCTCAGAAGAGCTGTTGGCTTTCAGATTGTGCGGTGATGACTTCCAAGCTCTTTACGTGTCAGAACTAAAACCGTAAGTCCTAATATTTTTTATTAGGTATTTTGCATTGCGGCTTTCCTGACAACACTCCCACTGTCCATTCATGATGTAAATGTATATGCATGCAGCTTGTTCTTACAAATTCTTGAGATCTTGAGATTGTTTTCTCGCTCTATGTCCAAGATAAGATAGACAGGCGTTTGTTTAAGTCTCCCTCTCAGAAAGGGACCGGCAGGGCTAGGTAGGGAGACAGAGATGGGGCTCTGTGATCAGGCTCACAGAAATCCCAAAAAGAGGTGTAAGGAAGTGTAAGGAAACACTCCAGACCACCCTGCCTAGGTGTCTGAGGTGGGAGTCTTGTTTATGACCCTCTCCTGTGGTCAATGGAAAATAAAAGGCCCTAAAAAGAAGTAAACCATTAAAGATGTCATCACTAGCCCTGCTTACACAAAGGTTCTGTCAGTAGAGAGGTCAAAAAGATTTAAGTTCCCTGGTTAGCTTTCTGTAAAGACCAACCCTAAAAGCCCTCAGTGGCAACCCTGTCCTCAGAGCTTTTTTTCTGTATCCTTGCTTAATAAAACTATCGCTTTATTCTCCTTTGTCAGCAAGATTCATTCTTCAACTCAGTGAGATAAGAGTCTAGCTCTTCCACTTCATCTCTTTCTGGGCCATAACATTTTCTAGTTCTTTTTGTTTTCCTGAGTGTGTTTTGTCTTTTACAATCAAAATTGTATTTAGAGTTCTCAATTCCAGTGGCTTAGGTTGTTCTAGCCCAAGGCCTGGTCTTTGTCCTCTAAAAGAAATTGAGATAAGCAAAAACCCTTAGGCACATTCTGGTTTCCTGACCCTCTTTCCTCTTGGCCCCTTACTTACCCTGTTGAAAGTTCTGATGGGAATTTAAAGTTTGTTCCATTTTTTTTAACCCAAAACATCTTTTTTTTTTTTTTTTTGGCGTTTTTTTTCAGTTTTTTTTACTCATTGACTTGTTTTGGATATCTAGTCAAACTGCTTCACAACTATTTTGTGGAAAGTTCAAATCCCAAAATAAGCGATCCTTGGATCATGGAGACGTTGTACCTATTATTCATCAGTAGAATGAGTTATTCACCTTATATGTTCTAGGCTCATAGAATGCAATGAACAAGATATCATTAGATAAATTCCATTTCCTCTAAGGTATTTTTATCTAAAAAAAGGTTGAGAAAAAGTTTTCCCTTCTTCCATTCTACAATCTTTGGCTGGTCTAATTAAGTTGACATAAGATACACTAATAAGAAAAAAATCCAAGACTCAAAAATGAGTCTGAAGGAAGTGACCAAAGCAGTTAGATTTTATACCTTTTGAACAAAGAAACAATAAACTTGTGAAGAATTGATGAGATGAAGAGGTTTGGGCTTGGGGTTGTAAATTAGTGAAGAAGTTAATAAGGCTGTTTATATAGCCTTCTTGGCTCTAAATTTTCCTATTTCTGGTGATAAGGATGCCTTCTGCCCTCCTAGTACAGGGAGGGTAACTTTCATTTGGAAGATTTATTTCTCGCCTTCAGGGGATCAAAGGAGGGTCAGAGTGACCTTGCACTTGCTGCTTCTCAGTGACTTTAATTTAAAATAATATGCCAAATGGCATATTTTGGGGTGGCAAAAGAAAGAAAAGTAACTCTCCCCTTCAACAGAAAGAGACAAATTTAAAAACTTGAAAAGCAAAGGGTTAGAGGTACATGTATAAAGTGATAAGAGAACACGGTGAAAAAAGAATTCCTAGATATGCCTTACTGGGGTGAACATTGTCGGGGATGGCTGCGGGGGGACTGGTGGAGGGAAACTTTGAAGAGTACCTAGAAATATTCTGGATGAAAAAGCATATGTAGGGTTTTTCAGTAGTCAGAAACAACATAAGCAAAGGTGACAGGGGAAGTAAATAAATTTCAGTGTGGCTGGCCTGCTATGTTGGTGGCAGATGAGGGTAGAGGAGAAATGTATGAATTGGACCACATGATAATTTTTATGTTAAAAGGAGTCTGGATTGTATTTTGAAGATGAGAATAGGAAATGCTGGAGTATTTTAGGCAGAAGAATAGGAACATGGAGAGGAGTGTGCTTTAGAAAAACCATACCACTAGATGTATAGAGCAATGGTTCTCAAAAATCACATGTCAGAATCTGGAGAGTTTGTTGAAACCAGGTCTGTGGGTGTTGCAGGAATTCTCTGCCTTTAGGTGCCCATGGTTCTTGGTCACGCCGCCGCTTGGAAGAATGAAGAGGTGGACCAGACGAAGAGTGGTGGGCAGCAAAGCAAGTTTATTGAGCGATAGTATAAAGCTCCCGGAGAGGGAGGGGTGCCCGAGAGGGGTGCTCCAGGAGTTTCTAAGTTTAGGGGGTTTTCTGAGCTCTTTTGCAGAACTATCTCAAACAGTCAGGGTGTGCTGAGTCATGCCAATCAGGGTTTTGGTCAGGTATCTGTCTCAACCTATTAGGTTAATGTCAACATGCTGATGGACTTCTTTGCTGACACCTGGGGTCTTATGTCTTAACTGCCCCTTGCCCATGATATTGACAAGTGCTTTGTGGTTAATTGCCTTATTTTAGGATGTTTTGCAGAAGTCATTTCTGCAAAGGCTGCAAAGCAGAATGCTACTGCAGTCCTGTCTAAGCTGCAAAACAGAATGTCAGTACTGTTTTATTTTAGCTGTCCTGACTCCGTATTTTCTTGTTGGAGACCCTGGGCTTGACTACCTAACTGTCCAACTAACTCCTAACATGGGCATAACTCCCCTCGCTTCTCTGTTTCTAAATCTGGGTGGGGCCTGAGGATTTACATTTTTAACGAGTTCCCAGGTGATAGTGATGCCGAGGGTCTGAGGACGCGCTGAAAGTCACAGGTGGGGAGGTTGAGTAAAGTAAATGGACAGGCATGCTAACAAGGCCAATGAGCTATGGTGAAAGCAATAAAATCAACCAGGCACAAGCAAAATGAAACAAGGCGGCAACACCAGAATTATTGACTCAGTGTAGTTATATTTTAGTAAGTAGACAAATTTAAAATCTCTTGCTGTAGTATATATTCTTGATTATCACTTTGACCCCCTTCTCTCCTTACTCTCCTTTGGCTTTATTCATTCTCTTCCTCCTTCCCTCACGGGTCTATCATGCTGTGAAGTGGAATACCTTGATAAAGATCCAGGAAGGAGTTAAAATATGCAAAATAAATGGAAGAAACAAGAAAGATAGATAGGGTTACTAAATATTCTCCAACTTTAATGATTTGATATTTTATGGTACAATTTTTACATTCTCTTGGGGCGTCATAATTTTAGGTAGTAAATCCTTCTAACACTTAATCTGGCTTCGAGTAAACGATTGGAAAAAAGTCAAAACAAAAACAATGCCCCCCCCAACCCAAAACAAACAGCAAATCAAAGAAATTGGGAAGAGATAAAGCATGCCAGGTCATGGAACATTAACATGAGAAAGGTAAAAACAAAAACAAAACCCCAAAAAACAAGTAATTTTTAGGTACAATAGTTTATCATTAGTTCAGTAAGTATGAATGAGGATGATTTTAAGGAATTTACGCTGTATGTTCCCCCAACCCCCCACCCCTTGGCCCTCC
This sequence comes from Ursus americanus, assembly GCF_024610735.1. Lineage (NCBI taxonomy): Eukaryota > Metazoa > Chordata > Mammalia > Carnivora > Ursidae > Ursus > Ursus americanus. Next base: position 45,228,594 of record NC_142127.1, read on the forward strand.
AGTGAGTGGGGGTCCTTTGCTCCTGTAGTTAGATTTTGTTTAATAGGGTTTTGGAGAGGCAAATGAACAAACTGAAAACTTCTCCCAGTATGTAAAACCACTTGTTTTACTAGTTATCAAGTGAAGATTGCACATGCTTTTATTTTAAATTTAAGTGGAAGGCCAAACTAAAGGGGGGGGGTGAGAATCTGGTGTTGCAGAGTCTGACATTCAGGTCAATAGGATATAGGTTTCTGTTGATAGGTTTTTTTGAGGGTATTATTTTCTTAAAAGGTAGTTTGGTCCTATATGTTAGCATATTTTTTGGATATAAAATATGTATGTTTGATTCCAAGGGTAGAAATACAGTGTCCATTCTTTTTCATGAATGGACTTAAGTGTCAGTTTTCTGCTTCTAAATTGGTGGGTGTGAGTTTCCTTGGTAATTGTCATCCTGCACAACATTGACACAATGTTATCAAACACTGGGCCCAGTAGAATAGACCAGTTTTTGAGAATTTATGTTTGCTTTGCTGTGCCTTCTGGGATGAGGAAAGAAGGTACTTCATCTCTGTGAAATTAACCCTTATAAAAATCTCAATGAGGCATAGCTTTTCTGTGGTTACTCAGCACTCCTTATGAAACTATCAGTGCGATTGATTTTTAATTTTGAAAATCTTGTCATCCTATCCCAGGTGACCTTCTCCAGCTTTAAACTGTCTGGGACATTTTTAGCCTCCCCAACTTTCCATGAAGATTTTTTTTTTTTTTTTTTTTACTCAGCTCTAGATAAACTGTTTTATAGCCACTTTTCCACATAGTTATATTTCAGTGCTTTTTTCCCTTCCTGTTCCTATAGCACCTCATAGATTTTATCAATGAGGGGATTATAAATTCTTCAAAGGTTAAGAACTGTTGTATACTTACCTCTATGTTCGTGAATCTGAATGCATTTATTACCTCGAATTATTGCCAGCCTCTTTCTTTTTCAGAAGCCCCTGTTTCTTCTTTTAATGTGAACCTCCTTTTATCATCCCACTGAGAGATATGCGCTGCATATTCTTAAATTGTCTTATAATTGTTTTCTAGAACTCTGATCTATAAATAACGTATCCAAAATAAAATGGCCACCATGAGAAGATGATAGGATTTGAGATAACTCCAGAAATGTAGTTGGTGAGATAGAAATCACAAGAAATAATATCTTATTAATACTAAGAATAAAGAACTATTTCTCTCATAAAACAGTTCTAGGGGTGCCTGGGTGGCTTAGTTGGTTAAGCATTTGTCTTCAGCTCAGGTCATGATCTCTGGGTCTGGGGATGGAGACCTGCATCAGGCTCCCTGCTCAGCGGGGAGTCTGCTTCTCTCTGTCCCTCTGCCCCCTCACCCTCTCCCAGTTCATGCTTGCTCTCTCAAATAAATAAAATCTTTAAAAACAAGCAAAAAACCAAAAACAAACAAAAAACAGTTCTGTATCAAACTGAACAATAAGGGTTCAATGTTCTCATAGTACTTGGCTAAACACAAAATGCTGAGACATTTATTTAAAACTGCATTTTATATTAGAACCTGAAATACAAATCTCTTTTTACCACTTATTCTGTTTTCAAAAATTACCATTAAAATAACTTTTTTTTTTCTCTCTTCTTTGCACATTCTGAATCACAAATGATTCAGAGTGTTTTGTGCATGGCACAATATGTAGTGTCTTATTGACATATTGGCATATTTTAATGTACTCTTTATTGGCTCGTTAGTTGAAATGTAAAGTTTCTTAAAGATCTTTGTGTCTGTATTGAGGGTCTTTGCCTCTGGACTGCACAGCTTGTCTTCCAGATTTATAATGTAATCTATTTCCAGGTCTTGCATAATGCAGAATGCAGGCAAGTTACTTTAAAAAGAGTCTTGCCTTTTTGCAGCAGCTGCTGCTACTGCTGGCATCATTGTTATTCATGTACAGGGATATGGCTGAAAAGACCAATTCATGATCAAGAATAACTGTGAATCAAAAAGGTGCTATGGGGAAATCAGAAAATGTAAAAATAATTCTTTGAAAAATCAGTGCAATCTTTCATTATTTATTCTAAAATGCAAAATAACCGTCCTACATATTAAAATACTGATTCCCCCCCCTTGGCATTTTTCTCTTTTTTTAGCTATTACTTGTGATTTTGCTAAAATTAACAATGAAAATCCTGTAGCCAATGAGTTAAATTCTAAGACACTGAGAAATCTACACATTTCTTCTTGAAGCTGATAGCATAAGTAGCAAGCTAAAATTCCCCTATTAGCTAGATTCTGGATAATGGTACAACATAGACCTACTGCTGTGAAGAACAGATGTTGGCAGATGTTTAACCTTTTGTGAAATGAAGCAGGATTTACAAATGTTAGCTGTCTGAATTAGAATTGTGGGGGTATATGGCCCATTTCCCATGGTTTCTCAATGTTTTTACTGATTTTACTGATTTCTTCTATAATCAGTTAAATTGATTATAGAAGAAAGTTGCAGACATGAAGAGTGGTTCTTAAACATCATGTTTATGCAGAAGACAAAATAAAATACAATTTTTTATAACACAAATTTAGGTGGGGTGCATAATTAATAAATGGCATAGAGTCTGTCTCATTTATTTTATAGAGTCACCAGATGTTTTTTAACTTGTACTAGATCATTCCCAGTAACATCCATTAACTATAAAGTGTTTCAGAGAATTTTACTATTGATGCTATCAATTGCATCCAATAAAACCAAATCATAAGAAAATGAAGATATACTTTGTAAAAAATCATTTTACCATTTCAGCACAGAACGTTCAAGGATTTGAGAAATAAGGTGTATAAGATATATATATGTGGCTATTAGTAATAAAAATAAAGGAAAAGATTATAGCATTTCAGTAGGTAAATTTGACACATTATGTAGTATATAGTTTAAATTCTAGTCCAGTCATCTACTGGAAAAAAAAAATAGCCAACACCTTGACATTTTCTGCAGTTAGTTATACTCATGTGTTTTGAAATGAGAAATGACATTTTAGATCCCATTTCATAAAATTCTAAGTGGATACTAAGAAACATTTAAGGGCATTTAATGAAATACTTTCTATTTCTTTGGAAGCATGGCGGCATGGGGAAATTAATAAACATAGTTTCTGTTTAAGGTCGAAATTAGTCATTTTTATTTTTAAGGAGAATCACATGTTATATCTCAGGAGTCTCCATTTATTTTATATCTACTTCTGAATACGTGGCCATTATTCACACCCATAACTACTGACAGAGGACTGTATGTATCTTCCCTGTTTATGCAGTCTTACCAGAGTGATGATCAGAGTCCTGCAGTTTGAGCATTGTATGGATTCGTTGAGTGCATGTTGTCATTCTCATTTTGCATATGGGATGGCAGAGTTGTGTTTTAATGCAGAGTACATACCTTACCATTGGTAATAATTACAATAAACTGTCTTTTATTGAGCATGAATTGTACTTTGGTTGCTTTATATTCAATTTTCTGATTTTTGTCGTTGTTCAGATAAGGAAACTGAAAGAAACAAAGTTTAGTGACTTGTTCAAATTCATATAGCCATTTAGTGTCTGAGCTGTATGTTTGAGCCCAGGCCTGTGACACTCGAATCTGCTCAGCTCATTCTACCACACCACCCTGACTCTTCTGTGGTGTCTTTCTAATGAAACAAGAGTAGTCAGTGATTTTTTTCCCCCCACTTAGATAGCAATGTATCTAAAGGAGAATTTGAAGGTAAGCAAAAGTGGGAGGTAGGCAAACTTTTATTTTGTATTGTATTTCTCATCTCTACCTTATAAGTCAAAATCGCACCACTTTTTTTCTGTCTCTAGACATCCTGGGCCTGCATGGGGACTCTAGTGACCCAGGCTCCTTGACTTCAGGGTGCTATCATGGTGCCTTCTCTTGGCAGTAACATTTACTGCTTCCCTGTTATCTCTTCAAAAACTTTGCTCCCTTGTTAAACTTTACCTCTTCTGTGACAGGAGACACTGGGAATTGCACTCCAATTTCTAAGATGACAGTTGACAAATTAATCTTCATATAAGGGCTAATGATTGTTACAGCTTAAGGGCTAAGTCCTTTCCACAGACATATGTGCATTGTAACAGAGTTATTTTAAAAATGGTATAACACCTTAGTGATGGGATACCTGAGACTATAGCAAGGATTTAAGGGAAGAATTTGGAGGGAGAGGACACTTGTCAGACACCTCAGATATTACTATATTTGCAAGGAAAGCTAACTTTAGGGCTTTTTTTTTTTTTAATGTTTTTAAGAAAATTGGTGACAAATACATCTAAAATACGGTTTCCAAAGCAAATGATGGGAAAAAATCATTAAGATCACAGTATCTTAAAATAACAAATGTAAGGTTAAACTACCCACTTAAATATGTATTTGGAATAACAGTACACTGAAAAAATCAATAAGAATATTAACCTGTAGGTATACCTGGCAAATGAGCCAAGGGAAGATAAGAAGTGAGAGGAGGGAAGTGGAACTATAGTTTAAGAAAGTGGCTTTATGGAATAAGGATGAGAATTCCTTCTTCTTCTTTTTTTTTTTTTTTTTTTTTTAGTTAATGCTTTTTAATTGCATAAAGTTGTTCTGTTGCTTTGTGTAATAACCTATGGTTGATATGTCACCTATAATAATAGAGATAAAAATATGGTCACTATAAGCCAAGTGATTGGAATTATGCTATAAACATTGCTTATATCCACCTAGATGAAAAATTTAAGAGTATTCTCCAAGAAAGTAATTCTCAGTCATAGGTGTTCTATTCAAGAGAAATTAAACCCACATCACTAGACCTGGGTCCACATGCTAATTTTTTTTGACTTGATTCTAATGCAATGTCTGAATTGACAAATTCTGGCCAAGGATGAGTAGGTAATAGGATGTGTAGAGGGACTGATTGAAAACTAGAACTTACTGTTTGGTAAATACTACTTGTGCTTGCAGTATTTCTAGAACCCTTTGTGTTCCTGGGTATATAGAAGGATTATTTGTTGGTGTTAGAGCTGACTTTCTTCAGTCATTAAAATGGAAGTGGTATCATTTAAAATTGCTTCTCCATACTCCTTTCCCCTGCTTGTGTGAATCCTGATGCATTGTGCTAAAAGGTGCCATAAGAATGCTTAGAATTCTGAATTACCTCATGAATGTTAGCTGTCTGCCCACCGCTGCATGAATGAGAAGTTAAACCACTGAGATTTTGATGCAGTTTGTTAATTAATGCAGCATAACTCCGCCTTCTGACTGACACACATAGCTCCAGGTGTCCGTAATTCTCTCCTCCAAACTTATTTTACTACCATTATAATAGAGAGTGCTCTTATTTCCAAGTACAATCCATTAATTTTCATGATCTAAGTTACATGAGCAAAGGAGCTTTTCTTATTTTTTTGTTTTATTTTGTTTTGTTTTGTTTCACCCATATATCCCAAGTATTGGGGCAGATTTTGTTTTGTTTAACCCAGATATCCCAAGTATTGGGGCAGATTTATATCTCAGTAAATATTTTTTGAATGAATGTGCTTTGTATATCATTGTTTTCATATTCTCAGAAATTTCTCTTCCATGAGTATTTGAAATTAATATCTTTGACTCAAGCTGTCGTACCATCTCTCCCTTCAATTCATAGCGAAATGCTTCTGCCATGTACTTACTTTTCACTGCCTTTTAAAACCCACTGAAAACCCACCCCTATCATTTTATTAAACTTTTAGAAATATATCAATAATGACCCTCTTATATCTTAGTATGGTAGAAATTTTGTCCACTTCTCCTCTTACTCAGTCGTAATCAGCAGCAATCAACGTTAATGATCACTCTCTTGAGACATTCTCTTCCTTTACTGTGGAAGCTATATCCTAGTTAATCCTCTTCACCCTCTGGAGACAACTCTGTTTCTTTTTCAGGTTTCTCCTTTGCCCACTCATTGAATGTTAGAATTCCTGAAGATTCAGCCCTATGCTTTCTTCTCTTTTAAGGCTATGTTCTCTCTAGAGGCAATTTGCTTATAGGTGATTACTCCAAAAAATATATTTTTCTAGCTCATATCCTCTTTATGGAGCTCAATATTTATATATTAATTCATAAGATGTTTATTGAACTTTGATTATGTGACAGCCACTATTACAAGCACTAGAGGCACATGGAATTATAAGACTGGACACAACATCTTGCTGTTATGGTGCTTTTGAATATAAGGGAGAAGCTGAAGCTTATTTCAGCTGTGAATATTACATTTTATAATGTCATTACTTGTATTATGGCTTCTCCTCCATTGGAGCATGAGAGCCTCAAAAGCAGGGAGCATATCTAACTTTTTTTTTTTTCCATTATATTTTCACCTCCTAACACCGTGCCTGGTAGGAGCTCAAGGACTATTTGTTGAATGAATAAGTGTACAAATAGTTGATATCCATATTTTATGTAAGAGACTAATTTTGCTTTATTTGCCTCTGAATAAATCTATTGTACTTTTATACTTGCTAGTTAAGTACACAGACACTTAAACTAAGAAATGCAAACAATTTCATATCTTGCCTTAGTTCCAACTAGAGTAACATGTTAAAAATATCAGCCAAATCATCTTCAGATGTAAAATAAAATATAAAGATAAACATTCATATTTAAGGTGAAAATTGTAGAAGTCCCTTGATTGTTGTATTTGAGAATTTCAAAGGGCTTAATGAATATTTTTAGTTGTCTTTATTTTTCTAAGTGAAAACTCAGATATGGAAATGACCAATGAAGTTCAGGCTGAAATTTATGTGCTTTAACACAACACAGCATTCCTTTGATGTATATGAGGTTATTGTCTGAATGTTGGTTCTACGCAAACACTAAAAACCAGATTCTCAATTTAGAAATACTATTTTTTAGTGGAGTTGGTATTTTCAGATTAAAATAGTGTTGCCAAGATTTAAAGGAACTATTGTCTTACTGTATTCCATTTCTATGACCACAAAGCCAGTGCCACTATATATGGCTGTGTAGGTTGTGTGGCACACAGCCATTTGCTTGAGAGGGCAAGTGTGGGTTGAAACTAGTTCATGGGATATGTGGGAAAGTTTTTAGTTTCCACAGATCACTAGATTTTAAGATTTACTCCTAAAGAGTTTATAGTCTCTGACACTGTAATTGACCTAAAAATCCCTGAAAGGGATTTAAAAAAAAAAAAAAGAAAAGAAATCCCTGCCTAACCCATTGTGTATCTAGCATATCTAGGGCTCCCAAGGGTCTAGGAAAGCCAATAACTAGAGCTGCCGTATACCAGAACACATCCATTCTAGCATACCTTGGTCTAATTAATATCCACGAGTAGATTTTAAGAGTTCAGAAGACTTCTGAACATGAGTGAAGGCTCTCTAGTGCTTGAAAATGGGAACTGACATTTTAGTCACATTTGCCCATCCTGTCACAGTCGTCCATCCCCAGGAATTCTTGGCACATAACCTGGGAAATTTTTATATCCCCTGTTGGGTCCCATGCATGGAAATTTAAAACAAAAAAACCCATGGCTTTTTAAAGTTTTTTTTTTTTTTTAATTTAAATTCCAGTTAGTTGACATACAGTACAATATTAGTTTCAGGTGTACAGTGTAGTGATTCAGTACTTCCATATATCACAGATGCTCACCACAAGTGCACTCCTTAATCCCCATCATCTATTTGACCCATCCTCCCACCCACCTCCTGTCTATAACTATGCATTCTCTATAGTTAAGAGTATGTTTCTTGGTTTGCTGCTCCCCCCCACCTTTGCTCATTTGCTTCTTAAATTCCACATGAATGAAATCGTATGGTATTTGGCTTTCTCTGGCTTATTTCACTTAGCATAATACTCTCAGGATCCGTCCATGTCTTGCAAATGGCAAGATTTCATTCTTTTTTTTATGAAGTTATATTTCAGCATGTGTGTGGATGTGAGTTTCACACCCTCTTTATCTGTTCATCAGTTGATGGACACTTGAGCTGTTTTCATATTTTGGCTAGTATAGATAATGCTGTTATAAACATTGGGGTGCACATATCCCTTTGAATTAGTATTTTTGTATTCTTTGGGTGAATATCTAGTAGTGCAATTGCTGGATAATAGGGTAGTTCTATTTTTAACTTTTTGAGGAACCTTCATAGTGTTTTCCAGAGTAGTTGCACCCAGTTCTCATTCCCACCAACACTGCAAGAGAGTTCCTCTTTTCCCACATCCTTGCCAACGCCTGTTGTTTCTGATGTTGTTGATTATAGCCATTCTGACAGGTGTGAAGTGATTATCGCGTTGTAGTTTTGCACTTCCCTGATAATCATTGATATTGAGCATCTTTTCATGTTGGTCATATGTAGGTCTTTGGAAAAATATCCATTCATGTCTTCTGCCCATTTTTTAGCTGAATTATTTATTTTTTGGGTGTTGAGTTTGGTAAATTCTTTATATGTTTTGGATAATAACTCCTTATCAGATATGTCATTTGCTAATATCTTCTCTCATTCCATAGGTTGCCTCTTAGTTTTGTTGATTATTTCCTTTGTTATGCAGAAGCTTTTTATTTTGATGTAGTCCCAATAGTTTTTGTTTTTGTTTCCCTTGCCTCAGGAGACGTATCTAAAAAGAAGTTGCTACGGCTGATGTCAAAGAGGTTACTGCCTGTGCTCATCTAGGATTTTTATGGTTTCATGTCTCATATTTAAGTGTTTAATCCATTTTGAATATATTTTTTTGTATGTTATAAGAAAATGGTCCTGTTCCTTCTGCATGTTGTGTCCAGTTTTCCCACCACCTTTTGCTGAAGAGAGACTGTCTTTTTCCCATTGGATATTCTTTCCTGCTTTGTTGAAGATAGACCAAATAAATGTGGGTTCATTTCTGGGTTTTCTGTTTTTTCATTGCTCTGTGTTGTCTATTTTTGTGCCAGTGACATACTGTTTTGGTTACTGTAGCTTTGTAATGTAACTTGAAGTCTGAAATTGTGATGCCTGCAGCCTTATTTTTCTTTTTCAGGGTTGCTTTGATGATTTGGGATCTTCTGTGCTTCCATTCAAATCTTAAGACCATTTGTCCTAGCTCTTGGAAAAATGGTATTTTGATAGGGGTTGCATTAAATGCGTAGATTGCTTTGGGTAGTATAGGCATTTTAACAATATCTTCATTTCTATGAGCATGGAATGTCTTTCCATTTCTTTGGGTCCTCTTCAGTTTCTTTCATCGGTGTGTTATAGTTTTCAGAGTACAGGTCTTTCACCACTTTAGTTAGGTTTATTCCTAGGATCTTATTTTTGGTACAACTGTAAATGGGATTGATTCCTTAATTTTTTTCTGTTTCATTATTGGTGTATAGAAATACAGTAGATTTCTGTACATTGATTTTTTAAAAAATATTCTGTGACTTTACTGAATTCATGTAACAGTTTTAGCAGTTTTTTGATAGAGTCTTTTGGATTTTCTATATAGCATATAATGTCATCTGCAAATAGTGGAAGTTTGACTTCTTCCTTGCTGATTTGGATGCTTTTCCTTTTTGTTGTTTAATTGTTGTGGTTAGTATTTCCAGTAGTATGTTGTATAACAGTGATGAGTGAGCATGGACATTCCTGTCTTGTTGCTGATTGTAGAGGAAGAGCTGTCAGTTTTTCCCCAGCTAAGATGATAATAGCTGTGGGTTTTCGATGTATGACCTTTATTATGTTGAGGTATATTCTTTCTGAAACTACTTTGTTGAGGGTTTTTATCATGAATGGGTGCTGTACTTTGTCAACTGCTTTATCTGCATCTATCGAAAGGATCATATGGTTCTTATCCTTTCTTTTATTAATATAGTGTATCACATTGATTGACTTGCGAGTATTGAACCACCCCCTCAACCCAGGAATAAATCACACTTGATTGTGGTAAATGATTTTATTCATGTTGGATTCAGTTTGCTGGTGTTCTATTGAGAATTTTTGCATCTGTGTTCATCCTGGATATTGTCTTGTAGTTCTCTTCTTTTTAGTGGTGTCTTTATCTGATTTTGGTATCTGGGTAATTCTGGTTTCATAGAATGACTTTGGGAGTTTTCCTTCTTCCTTTTTGAGTTTTTGGAATAGTTTTAGAAGAATAGGTATTAGTTCTTTTTTAAATGCCTGGTGCAATCTACCTGTGAAGCCAACCAGTTCTGGACTTCTGTTTGTTGGGAGTCTTTTTGATTGCTGGTTCAATTTCTTTGCTGGTTGTTGGTCTGTTCTAGGTTCTAGTTTTCTATTTCTCCCTGTTTTGTTAATTTGTTTCTAGGAATTTATCCATTTCTTCTAGGTTGTCCAATTTGTTGGCATATAGTTTTTCATAATGGTTTCTTATAATTGTTTGTATTTCTGTGGTGTTGATTATTTCTCCTCTCTCATTTGTGATTTTATTTACTTTGGGTCTTTTTTCTTTTTGATAAATCTGGCTAGAGGTTTATCAATTTTATTAATTTTTTCAAAGAATCAGGGCCGAGTTGTATTGATGTGTTCTGTTGGTCTTTCCCCCCCCCCCCCCGCAAGCTCCTTTATCATTTATTTCTGCCCTGATCTTTATTAATTCCTTCCATCTGCTGGCTTTAGGTGTCTTTGCTTCTTGTTCTTTTTCTAGTTCCTTTACGTGTGAAGTTAGGTTGATACTTTTCTTGCTTCTTGAGGCAGGCCTGTATTGCTATATACTTCCCTCTTTAGGACAGCTTTTGCTGCATCCCAAAGTTTTTGGACCATTGTTTTCATTTTCATTTGTTTCTATGTATTATTTCTTATTTGATTTCCTGATTGACCCCTTCATAGTTTAGTAGCGTATTGTTTAACCTCCACGTATTTGTGGTCTTCACAGACTTTTTTCTTATGGTTGACTTCTTTGCTTTGTGGCATTGCGGTCAGAAAAGGTGCAAGGTATGACTTCAATCTATGTGTCTTTGTATTTTTGTATTTGCTGAGGCCTGTTTGGTTACCTATGATGATCTATTCTGGAGAATGTTCCATGTGCTTGAAAAGAATGTAAATTCTGGTGTTTTAGGATAGAATGTTCTGAATGTATCTGTTAAGTCCATCTGGTCCAGTTTGTCATTCAAAGCCATCATTTCCTTGTTGATTTTTTGTTTAGATGATCTGTCCATTGATTTAGCATGGGGTGTTAAATCCTCTGCTATTATTATTGATAAGTTCTTTGTTTTACATATTTGGGTGCTCCCATGTGGGTGCATAAGTATTTATAATTGTTATATCTTCTTGTTGGATTGTCCTCTTTATTATATAGTACCCTTCGTTGTTTCTTGTTACAGTCTTTGTTTTGAAGTCTAGTTTGGTAGAAATGTTGCTATTACGGCTTTCTTTTAATATCCATTTGTATGATAAATGTTTCTCTACCCCTTTACCTTCAATCTGCAGGTGTCTTAAAGTCTAAAATGAGTCTCTGGTAGGTCGCCTATAGATGGGTCTTTTTTTTTTTTTTTTAATATGAATTCTGGTACCCTATGTCTTTTGGAGTATTTAGTGTTGAATCCATTTCCATTCAGTATATTTACTGATATCACTACATTTTGCAAACAATGTGTCTTGTTGTTGGCTTACTTTTGTTGATTTTGATGTCTCCTGGATCCAGAGGTCTGTTTTCTTCCCCAGATTAGGAAAGTTTCTAGCTATTACTATTTGAAATAAATTTTCTGCCCCCATTTCTCTCTCCTTCTGGGACTTCTATAATTTGGGTGTTATTTATTTATTTATTTTTAAGTTTATTTAAGTAATCTCTACACCCATTGTGTGGCTTGAACTCATGACCCTAAGATCAAGAGTCTCATGCTCTTCTGACTGAGCCAGCCAGGTGTCCCTGCATATTGTTACGTTTGATGGAATCACAGAGTTCCTCAAGTTTATTCTCATTTTGCATATTTCTTCTTTCTCTGATCAGCTTCGTTGTTTTGCATTACTTTGTCTCCTAGGCCACTAATTCATTCCTCCGCTTCTTCCAGCCTGCTGCTCACTGCATCAAGCCTGTTTCCAATCTCATTTATTGCATTCTTTATCTCTGATTCTTTTTTTAACTTTTATCTCTGTGGTAAGGGTCTCACTGATCTCTTCTTTACTCAAGCTCAGTGAGTATTATGATCGTTGCTTTAAATTCTCCATCAGGCATGTTATTTATATCTGTTTCTCTTAGATCTCTGGCTGTGGCCTTATTTTGTTCTTTGGGGATGAATTCCTCCTTCTTTGCATTTTTGTCTCTGACATGTGCTGTGTGTGCTCAGCTGTTGTGTTCTGGCTGCTCTGACCTTCAGGCTCGTCATCTGCAGGGGCTCTCCTTGCCTGCTGTGTGCAGTGTTTGGTCCCTGGCCTGGATGTGGGGAGTTTTAGCTAGGTCTCTGGTCCACTTGTAAAATGAAACCTGTCACCACCCCTACCAGAACTGAGGCCCTGCAAAACTGGTCAGGAGATGTGGTGTGGGCAGGAGTTTGTGTTGGTCTTCTGGGAGAGGGGCCTGCTGTGCTGGGACTGAGGCAAGCTTGACTGAGAAGGCAGTCCCACCAGAGCACAAAGGGGTGGGGTGGGCTTGTTGTAGGCAAGTTAGGCAACCAGTGTTTGTGCTGCCCTACTTCCCACAGGGGTCTCTGTATGCTGAGGGGGAGGGGAAGGAAATGGCACTGGCCAGCTCAGGGTTCACAGTGTCTCTGTGAACGCTGCCTCTCAGGGACAAGCTCTGAGAACAGCAAAAATCTCCCCATCTCCCCACTGTGTCCTGGTGCTCTTCAGATTGTTGTCTCCATACTGCCTGCCCCCCCCCCCCCCCAGGTTGTTTGCCCATTCTTCTCTCCAAAGAGCAGTGCTTTCCCCTCTGGGCTCTATCTTAGCCAAGTCTGCTGACCTTTAAAACTCCAGGCTTTAAGTTCCATTGGTTGCAAGAACTCATGAAATTCAGCCTCTATCGTTTTCTAAGCTTTGGGGAAGTGTTCCCCTTGTGTCTTCCTCTGTGTGCTCCTCTTTCTTGCCTCTCTCTCTAACTACTGCTCCCTCTGCTCCTTGGTACCTTCCATCTGTTTCTCCTCCAAACCACATCTCCACACTTCCTACTTCTTTGATGTGGCCTCTTCTCTCTCTTTAGTTGTGGCATTTGTTCTGTCAGTCTTCAGGTTGATTTTTGTGTGGGGGGGGTGGCGGGGGGTTTAGGATGATTTGATAACGGTTGTAGTCATAGGATGAAGTGAACCCCTAGGGTCCTCTTACTCTGCTGCCATCTTCTCTCCAAACAAACAAACAAACAAACAAACAAACAAACGAACAAACAAAACAAACCCCATGGCTTTTAATGGTAAGATATGCTGTTTTGTAGCTACCATAAAAATGGTTTTGTATTTCAGATACAATATTAAATCTAGATTTACATTTACACTATATGGGTCAGTCTGGCTCATCTTGTCTCTTGCCGGTGACAGGCAGAGGTTTGTAGTGTCACTTGGGAAATGTGAAAAAACAGTAAAAGAATCATTTAAACAAAGTCAGTCTAGAATTGTTCTTAGAATCACTGAGCCTTATATCCAAACCAGGAGATTTTTCAGAAAATCATCATTATTTATTTTTTATGTACTGCCATTTACTTCTTAAAGTGCAGGAAATCAATTTAGTTACATTAGAGGAAAAACTACAGGGGGGAAAAGAGACTAATAATAAACTGAGAATGCTGATATTGGAATTGCACATTTCAGCCTAATTATTCTCGAAATGGTAACATTTGCCAATGACAATTATCATACTTATTTAGAAAGTGAGCAACACTTTCTGAGAAATTTCATCTTCATATACAGTTATAAAAACATGAGCCTATATTTAAATAGATTATATGATCTATTTTATCCATAAACTTCTCACCAAAATTTCTTTTTAAGTTTTTTAATATTCACAGTGTCATGCAACGGTCACATATCAATTTGAAAACATTTTCATCACTCCAAAAAAATTCCAAACCCATTAGCAGTCATTTCTTATTTGACCCCAAATCCTTCAGCCATAAGCAACTACTAATCCATTTTCTGTATCTGTAGCTTTTTCTATTTTGGATATTTCGTATATATAGAATATGCAATATGTGGTCTTTTGTGACTGGCTTCTTTCACTTAGCATAATATTTTCAAGATTCCTCCACTCATCATTCTTCCTCCATCATTCCTCCACTGTGTCACTACTTCACTTCTGGTAATTACTGGTAATCCGTTCTATAGATACACTGTACATTCATCAGTTGATGGGCATTTGGGTTGTTTGCACTTTTTGACAATTATGAATAATACTGCTGTGAACATCAACATAAAAGTTTTTATGTGTATATGTTTCCATTTTCTTGGGTATATATCTATGATTAAATCCCTATGGAGTCACAGGGTAATATGGTAACTGTTGGACATTTTAGGAAGTGCCAGACTATTTTCCAAGAAGTTGTACTGTTAGTGTTTGAGGCTTCCAATTTCTCCATATCCACTAGTTATTATCTTTATTATAACCATACTGGTGCCTGTATAATGGCATCTAATAATTTTGATATACTTTCTTTGATGGCTAATGATGTTGAACGTCTCATTTATTGGTCATTTATGTCTTCTGATTTCCTACAGTAATGGTTTATAATTTTCAGAGCATAAGTTTTATAGTTCTTTTGTTAAATTCTTTAATTTTTGATGCTCTGATAAATGTGAATTTTATTTTTCAGATTGTTCCTTGGTAATATATAGAAATAGTTTATTTTGGGGGCACCTGGGTGGCTCAGTTTGCTAAGCATCTGACTTCAGCTCAGATCATGATCTTGGGGTCCTGGAATCAAGCTGCATGTAGGGCTCCCTGCTCCGTGGGGAGGCTTGTCCCTCTTCCTCAGCACCTCCCCCAACTCATGCACTCTTTCTTTCTCTCTCTCTTAAATAAAATCTTAAAAAAAAAAAAAAAAAGAAATAGTTTATTTTTGCATATTGACCTTTCAAAGTTTTTTTGAACTCATTTGAGTTCTGTTTTTCTTTAGTGGATTTCTTAGGATTTTCTGTATGCAAGGTGTCATTTGCAAATAGTTTTGTTTCTTCCCAAAATGTTTTCCTCTTACTTTCTTGCTATTTGGACTAGCTAGCACCTCTAGCATAATGTCAAATAAATAAATGAATGAATGGGTGGGGGGACAGAGCTGATGGCCTGTTTCTTTTCCCTTACCTGATTTTAAGGAGTAACCATTCAGTCTTTCACCATTAAGTATGGATTCGTTTTTTGTTTTTTTTTTTCCTCTTTAATCCTAGACAGCCTATCAGGTGTTTTTGTCATGGAAGTATCTTGTTTTTGGTCAAATGCTATTTCAGTACATATTGAAATGATCATGTGTTTTTTATGCTTTATTCATAAGGTATAGTACATTAACTGGTTTTTTTGTTTTGTTTAGGTTTTAAGATATTCAACTTTGCATTCCTGGGACAAATCCCATTTCTTCATGATGTATAATCTTTTTATATGTTTGATTTGTTTGGGTTCATGGTATTTTGTTGAGATTTTTGAGTATTAAAATATATTGATCTGTAGTATTGTGATGGGTTTGTCTGGCTTTGGTATCAAGGTAATACTGACCTTATGAATTAGTTAGGAAACCTTCCTTCCTCTTCTGTTTTATGGAAGTGTTTGGGGAGAACGGATAATGTTTGTTTAAATGTTTGGTAGAATTCCATTGGTGAAATCATCTGGACATGTGCTTGTCTTTGTGGAGTTTTAAAATTACTAATATTATATAAGCTCTAATTGGTATAGGCCCAATCCGATATTTTTGTTGTTTCAGTTTCAGAAACTTGTGTCTTTCTAGAAATTTGTCCATTACATCTAGGATATATAATTTTTTTGCATAGAACTGTGCTGTATCATCTTTAAATCCTTTTATTTTTTAAAAAGTAATGTACCTTCTTTCACTCTTGTCCTGAGTGATTCTTTTTTTTTGGGGGGGGAGGGGTCAATCTAGCTGAAGGTTTGTGATTAAAAACAAAAAATTCTTTCAGAAACCAAATTTGTTTTTCTTTCTTTTTTTCCCCCCTAATCTCTGGTTTATATTCCAATATCTATTTCTTTTTATTCTTCTTGCTTTGGGTTTAATTTGCTTTCCTTTATCCAGTGCCTTAACGTAGCGAACTGGATTATTGTTTCGAGATGTCTCCTGGGTTTTTTGTTTGCGTTTATAGCTATAAATTTCCCATAAGCACTTCTCTAGCTGCATTCCGATATACGGTATCTTCATTTTAATTCATCTCAAATATTCACTAATTTCTCAGTTTTTATTTGATCTGTTTGCTATTTAGAGGTCTTAAAATTTTCACTGATACGTCAGTATTCCCCAATTTTTTTTTTTTTTGTTACTGATTTCTAGTTTTACTCTGTCTAGCTTCCCTCTGTATGTACTTTGTATAATCTCAGTCCTTTTAAATTCTTTAGGTTTATTTTTTTTTATGGCTTATCATATGATCTATCCTGGATAATTTTCTGTGTATATTTAAGAAGAATGTATATTCTGCCCTTGTTGTGTGGAGTATTGATATCTCTTAGGTCTAATTGATAGTGTTTAAGTTTTTTATTTCTTTATTGATCTTTGTTCAGTTCAAATATTGGAAGTAGACTCTTGAACTTTCATTATTATTTCATTATTATGTTTCTCCCTGTAATTCTGTCAATTTTTGCTTCATGTGTTTGGAGTTTGTTATTAGGTGCATATGTGTTTATATCGTTAGATTTTGTTGATGGATTGGCCTGCATTTTCTTGTAAAATGTTTATCCTCAGTAAAATTTTTTGATTTAAAGTCTCTTTTGCTTGATAGGCAGGCGTATAGCCACTCTATCTTTCTTATGGTTGCTATTTGCATGACATAGGCCTTTCTATGTATTTGTATCTTTGAATCCAAAACGTCTCCTATAAACAGCATTTGATTCATGCTTTTTTATCTAGTCTTAAAATCTCTTTTGAATAGATTACTTATTTCCTTACCATTATGAATATAATTGGATTTAATTTGTCCTTTTACTGTTTAATATATCGTTTAATTTCATGTCATTTTTCTTTATTTCTCCTTTACTGTTTATTTTTTAAAAGGTAATATTTTTTAGTGTAACTTTTAAATTTCTTTAATGATTTTTAAGAATATATTTAGGTTTAATTTCATGTCATTTTTCTTTATTTCTCCTTTACTGTTTATTTTTTAAAAGGTAATATTTTTTAGTGTAACTTTTAAATTTCTTTAATGATTTTTAAGAATATATTTAGGTTTAATTTCATGTCATTTTTCTTTATTTCTCCTTTACTGTTTATTTTTTAAAAGGTAATATTTTTTAGTGTAACTTTTAAATTTCTTTAATGATTTTTAAGAATATATTTAAAAAGTATCTTCTTAGTAGTTTAATGAGGGCTTATCCTATAAGAATCCATTTCACTTTCTTAAGAGTGGGAGAGGGGTGTAAAGGGAGGGGGAGAGAGTATCTTAGGCAGGCTCCACATCCAGCACGGAGCCTGGCAGGGGACTCAAACTCACGACCCTGAGATCATAACCTGAGCTGAAATCAGGAATTGGATGCCTAACCATCTGAGCCCCCCAGGAACCCCTCCACTTCACCTTTATAATAATTCTAGTGAGACATAGAAATATTCTTCCGATATAGCTCTATTCTGTCTTTCCCTTGTGTTGCTATTAGTTATAGATATTACATCTCTGTTACCTAAAAATACATTCTTTTAACTATTACTTTGTGTAATAATTTCATGTCTACTAAGAAAACTGAGAAGGAAAGCAAGTACGTATTTAGTCTGTTGTATTAAACTTATTTACTATTTTGAGTTCTCATCTTTTGTTCCTATAGATTCCCATTACCACCTGGCATCCTTTACTTTGGTACAGCTTTCTTCCTACCTACCTCCTTGGTGCTGCTATCGTGAAATTAATTACATTTCTATTTGGTATAGTTCCAACAATGCAATTATAAACCTATTTATTTTAAAAAAACAGAAGAAAATAGTAGTCATTTATGTTGTCTCTCGTAATTATATAATTACGTTTACAGTTGCTCTTTGTTTTTCATGTAGATTTGAATTACTCTATCACTTGCTTTCACTCTTAAGATCTTCCTTTATTTCATTTTTTTGTTTTGTAAATGTCTTTATATCCTCTTCATTTTTGAAGATAGTTTTATTGGCTATAAGATTCTTGGTTGACAGCTTTTATTCTTTCAGTAGTTTTCTTCTTTTAAGTAGTCCCCGTGTCTTCTGATCTTTATTATGTCTAGTTATAAGTCAGTGATTAATCATAGTTGGGTTTCTTTGAATGTGACAGGTGATTTTCTCTTGTATTATCAAAATTTTCTTTGTCTTTGGTCTTCAGAATATTTTCTATGATGTGTCTGTTATAGCTTTTTGTGTTTCTATTGCTGTAGCTCTCTTTGAATTTATATTACTGTAGTGTAGGTGCCTGACATTTAGCTTTCTTGACTGTAACATAAGTGTTTGACATTAAGCTTTTGATCATTGACACATCCATTTCAAAGACCTATACCTTGAATGAACGTATTGCTAGCTATACAACTAGGTAAAGATCCAGACTACCCCCACTACTAAAGTTCTGCTTTTGGAAAGCCCTGGGTGACCTAGATAACAGACTAATTGAATGCCCCTGTATTTCCCTTTCTGCACTTTAATTTTTTTTTTTAAAGATATTATTTATTTGTCAGAGAGACAGCACAAGCAGGGGGAGAAGCAAGGAGCCCCCTGACCAAGGAGCCCAATGCGGGACTCAATCCCAGGACCCTGGGATCATGACCTGGGCTGAAAACAGGTCATGACCATAACCAGCTGAACAACCCAGGCGTCCCAGATTTTCATTATTGTTTTAAATATGAAGAGTAAGCCTGTGAAAGCCTAGGGACTCCACTCTCAACCCCAATAAAGGCAGAGCCACAGTTCCTTTCTCTTTCTGTGTGTCTGTCCTCTGTCTGCCTCTCTACCCGCAACCTCACCGTGTGGCCCCAGTGTGTCCTGTATTCACTACGACTTGTGAATAATACATTTTTATTTCTCCTGATGTTTGTTGCCAAGGTGCATCTTGTAGTTATAAGAACCACAGGGCCTGCACAGCCCTAACATTTGGCTCCAGTCAGGGAAATGTCTGGTGGTGGGTGGGGAGGGGGAAAGGTGGGGGGCAGGAGGCTTGCCATAAGTAGTACTGGCTCCTTTGAGTGCCCCAGGCATTCCTAGCTTATACCCACACTGTCAAAGGCTGGAACAAACACAAAACAGCTACTTGGAGTTCATCGAGCTTCTTGGAGGGTTTAGGTTAATGTTTGTTTGTTTGTTTTTGTTATAATATTGGAACATTTTCAGTCACTTTTCTGATTTTATTTGTTTCCTTCTATTTCTCTCTACCCTTCCAGTACTTCGATTATGTAAAGGTTGGCATATTTAATGGTGTCCCACATTTCTCTGAGGCTCTGTCCTTTTGCTTTTTTTCCTTACCCTCTTTTCTCTCTGTTCTTCAGATTGTATAATCTCTATTGATCTATCTTCAAGTACCTTGATTCTTTCTTATGCCAGTTCAAATACACTATTGAACCTCTAGTGATTTTATATTTTCCTTTGTGTCACTGTACTTTTCAACCGCAGTATTCTCATCTGGTTCTTTACTCTCTTTGTGACGTTATCTTCACATCTTTCATTTTTTCCCCTCTTAATTCTGGTTTCGTTTAGTCCTTTAAATATGTTTATAGTGGCTTCTTTGAAGCCTGTGTCAATTAAATGTGACATCTGGGCCCTCTCACAGTTTCTGTTGCCTGCTGCTTTTCCTGTGTATGGGTCACATTTTTCTGTTTCTTTGCATGTGTAATTTTTTTTCGGAACAGTAGATATTTTGTTGTGGTTGTGGTAATTTGGAAACGGATTCTCTTCTTCCATCTTTGGTATTATATTGCTGTTTATTTAATGACTTGATGCGATTATTTTCTTTTGCTCTATAATAAATCATCAGAAACTTGGCAGATTAAAACAAAACAGATTTATTATCATATTGTTTGGGGGTCAGAAGTCCAGACTGATTTTCCATGGGCTAAAATCAGGGTGTAACAGCTTGTCTGCTTTCCTTCTGGAGGCTCAAGAGGAGCATCCACTTCCTTGCTTTTTTCCAGGTGCTGCATTCAATCAGTTTTTTGACTAGTGGTCCTTGTCTGTTTTCAAAGCCAGAAAAAACTAGTCAAGATTTCTCATGCTTCATCACTCTGATACTGACTTGACTGCGTCCCTCTTCCATATTATAAGGATTTTTATTGTTATATTGGGCCCACCTTGATAATCTAGGAAGATATGCCAATCTCAAAGTTACTTGATCAGCAGCCTTAATTCTACCTGCAAATTTAATACCTACCATTTTTACTTTTTAGCAATGAAAATATGACCCACTTTGAAAAGCCATTATTCTGCCTATCACACTTGGGTAGAATAATTTCCTGAAGTGCATTTCTCCAGTGTGAGGTCTCTGAGGCCACTCCCTGTAAGGAGCAGCCTTGGGCATGAGCACAATCATTCTGGATGACTTTATTTTGCATACTGGAAAACAGTGGTTCTTAAATATCTAGAATCGTATCAAATGTAATATAGCTATTTATTAGCAGAACTCAGACTAAAAACTAGTTATTTTACATAGCAGTTCAGTGCATATTTTTCTTCATCAGTCTACCTTCCAAATATTTGGAAGTGAGAATTACAATGATGGTGGCTACATAAATTCATCTTCATGAAGGGAATGCTGTTATTAGTGACTAAGTGGACACATACACTCATTAGACAAGACTGTCACAATTAAATTTATTTTGTAAATGCTAAAATATTTTTTTAAAAGATTTATTTATTTATTTATTAGAGAGAGACAGCCAGTGAGAGAGGGAACACAAGCAGGGGGAGTGGGAGAGGAAGAAGCAGGCTCCCAGTGGAGGAGCCTGATGTGGGGCTCGATCCCAGAATGCCGGGACCACGCCCTGAGCTGAAGGCAGACACTTAACGACTGTGCCACCAAGGCGCCCCTAAAATATTTTTTTTTAAAGATTTTTTTAAATTTATTTATTTGACAGAGATAGAGACAGCCAGCGAGAGAGGGAACACAAGCAGGAGGAGTGGGAGAGGAAGAAGCAGGCTCATAGCGGAGGAGCCTGATGTGGGGCTCGATCCCATAACACCGGGATCACGCCCTGAGCCGAAGGCAGACGCTTAACCGCTGTGCCACCCAGGCGCCCCTAAAATATTTGTTTTAAGGAAACTTTTCCACTTTGTTGGGTATTATTGGTTGACAAATGAATTTAGAAATGATTTGAAAGGTAAAAAGTTAAATTTCTAGCTGTTTGCCCTGATCACTGTTTTATGAATATATTCCAAAGCTTGTGATGCAATCTGGGTTGATTTGTACTGAGGTAATAAATATAATTATTACATGGGCTATCGGAAAATTACTGTCTCGGGGCGTCTGGGTGGCGCAGTCGGTTGAGTGACTCTTGGTTTTGGTTCAGGTCTGATCTCAGGGTCTTGGGATTGAGCCCCATGTTGGCTTCTGTGCTCCATGGGGAGTCTGCTTGAGGTTTTTTTTTTTTTAATTTTTAAAAAAAATTTTTTTTAAAGATTTTATTTATTCATTTGAGAGAGAGACAGCCAGTGAGAGAGGGAACACAAGCAGGGGGAGTGGGAGAGGAAGAAGCGGGCTCCCAGTGGAGGAGCCTGATGTGGGGCTCGATCCCAGAACGCCGGGATCATGCCCTGAGCCGAAAGCAGACGCACAATGACTGAGCCACCCAGGCGCCCCTCTGCTTGTTTTTCTCTCCCTCTTCCCCTGCCTGCTGCTTGTTTGCTTGCTCCCTAAAATAACAAAAAAACCAAAACAAACAAAAAAACTCTCTCTAGAGAATTATGAGGAAAGAGATCAAATTGCAAGATACAAGGTACTTTGTAGGCACTGATTTTTGTCATAACCACAAAGTCTAATAATAGTTATTCAGTAATCATAGGGTTCTTTTTTTGTATGTGTGAGAGATTAGATGTTATTAACACCTTTAGAAATTTTCATACTGTCTTTTATTGCAATTTGTCTGTAAAATGTTATAATATTGAGAAAATTAGAATTTTTCCTGAAATATTAAATGCCAGGATGTATTATCCAGATCAGCATTAATAGCTATATATTACCATTTGCAAATTTTATAAAAATGGAGTCTTGAATAGCTTTTGTTTAATACTAAATGAAAGAACTTTCCAAGTACTGTACCTCTGTGGACAAGCCTCACAGCAACTGAATGAGTTCTTAAACACGTGTAGCTGAAGCAGCATATAAAGTTAACATACGGTGGGGCGCCTGGGTGGCACAGCGGTTAAGCGTCTGCCTTCGGCTCAGGGCGTGATCCCGGTGATCTGGGATCAAGCCCCACATCAGGCTCTTCTGCTGTGAGCCTGCTTCTTCCTCTCCCACTCCCCCTGCTTGTGTTCCCTCCCTCGCTGGCTGTCTCTATCTCTGTAGAATAAATAAATAAAACCTTTAAAAAAAAAAAAGATAACATACGGTGACTAAATCAGGATTATGAATAGCAAGATCATATATATGAAGTGAAGGAAGGAAAATAAGACGTAGTACTAAGGAGGATAAATCTACTTAGAATTATAGATGAGAGGGAGAGTCTAAAAGGAGAGGTGAAAGAGTCCAAGTCAATTTTTCCAGATAAAAAATGCTACAAAAAGTAACAGCTCAACAGTCACATGAATTTGTGAGGGCAGAGGAAAGACCAGTGTTCTATACGCTTGAGCTTAATTGGAAACTCTTTAATGTATTAACTGTAAACATTGTTCATTAGCAATATTAGCACCTAGTTCTTGAAGTGGATGTTTCATAACCCAAAGAACTACTGAACTAGGGAAGGCTCATCATTGTTTTGGTTTTTATTGAAAGGGTTAAGACTTTTCAAGGGGAACTTGAAGGATATACTGAAATTCTAATGGTTTCGCCATGTGTCTGGAACTTACATAAAATATATATTTTTCTACAGGTTTGCTTCCTTTTGAGTAGAAAATATCTGCCTATCAAAATAGTGGATGTTTACTGTAAAGAAAACTGAGCAAAAAGACAATATACTTAATCATTATAACTCCAAAGCTTGCTTTTCTTTTGGATATCTTGAACGCAAGAAAATAAAAAATGTACACTCAGTATATTTGGTTAGAATGAGTACAGAAAAATTACATTATGTCTATCTTACCTTATGCATGATCTTACCACTAATACTGCAGACATAGTCAGGATATGGGTGAGCATAGCTGTCCAGCATGAAGGCAAAGGGTAGTAAAATACCTCCATGGTTTCTACAAGGGGAACCTTGTATCTCCCTGGTTTTTCCTTGCAGGAACCTAAAAAAGGTCACTTTATTTGGTTTGTTTCTTTGAATTTGTACTATGCTGCAAACTTCTTAAAGATGAACAGGTTTGGTTTTTTTTTTTTTTTGTTATTTTTTGTTTTTTTTTTTATGAACTTAATGATCAACAAGGGTCATTTGTACAGGATCTGAATAAATGAAGATCTTGATTAGGAAGGAGAGCACCACTCACTTTTCATGTATTAATTAAATTAAGGTAACTGGTTTAACAGCTTAAGCCTAAGTGGTCTTCAAAAACAGCTATTTACTGTCATTGTGGCTGAGGCTGATGTGTGTTATACAGTGTAATACTTTAAATGATCATACTTTTAATACTTTCAATAATCATACTAATAATACTTTTAATAATGCTGAATTTGTCAAATTAGTTTTATTTAATTATGGCTAATTTAAGGTAAACTACTGTTAATCAGATTCTCACTGATTTGTATATATTTGTTTGACCTAAAAAGGGGGTGGGAGTTTTATGGTTAACAAAGAAGTTGAGTGGATATCGTCCATAAGAAAGTAAAAAAACACATTTTGTGATGGGAAACTATTTGAGACCTGCTGATTTAGAACAACATGGCCAGAGAAGTTCCTCAATAAGAAAACACTAGGAGAATTTGAAAATTCTGAATTTTCTACCACATTAGTTTCCTTTGTGTCTCTGTATCTTTGGGATTCAGAAAATAAATGTTGGGAGGCAGGAAACATTTTAATCTTTAAAAAAAAAAAGCTTCTTTTAGTTGAACAGTCAAAGAAATGCAATGGGAGCAGGAAAACCAAGATGTGGCAAAACACTGAGGTGATTTGAAGCTATCTCTAGCCAAGAGAACAGAAGAAATAGCCTGCGACTTTGCCATAAAGAATACTGAGGAAGAAAATAGTGATCTGTAGATTAAAGGATCAAGGATGACTGCTGTGTTTTCAACTTGAGTAACTGGTGGAATTTATTTTCTTTGGTGAAGATTTATCTATTATTTTAAAAGATTTATTTATTTTAGAGAGGGTGGGGAGGGGCAGAGAGAGAGAGAAGGAGTCTTAAGCAGACTCTGCGCTGAACATGAACCCTGACACAGGGCTGGATTCCACGACCTTGAGATCACAACCTGAGCCAAAACCAAGAATCGGATGCTTAACTGCACCACTCAGGTGCCCCAAGATTTATTTGAGAGAGGAAGTGGGGGGAAAGGGCAAGGAGGGAGAGAATCTTTAAGCAGACTCCCCACTGAGTGCCAAGCCTGATACGGGGCTTGATCTCATGACTAATGAGATCATGACCTGAGCCGAAACCAATAGTCAGCCACACAGGTGCCCCTGGGGGAATGTTATTACTGAGATAGAGAAGTGAGTAGGAGTAGAGGGTGTAAAGAAATTAAGAATTTTGTTGGAGCCATACTAAGGCTGATATATCTAGTAGATGCCCAAGAAATATTGGCCAGAAGCTGGATATACAGATATAAAGTGTAGGGAAGTGGTCAGCACTGAAATAAACCGGGGTTCATATAGAAATTAGGAGATAGGGAGAAGATGCTTATTGTAATCAATAAATGTTTGGATATAATTGTCCATATTTCTGAAGGAAAAGTAGAAAAACACTGTATCCTGTTGGGAAGTCACTATTACACAATTTGAACAAAATTAACATTTTTAAGTGCTTACTATGTGCCAGGCACATTTTCAAATACTTTATATTTGTTAAAATGATATTCTTACAAGTACTATTATGAGTCAGTTAATGTTTAATATCAACACGAAGCACAAAAATGGTCAAAGCAGGGTCTATCTAATAGAGGGTAAAGAATTAGATGGACCAGTAGGCTAAGAACAGCATAAATGCTTCTGCCAAACTCCAGGGGAGTCCTCAGACTCCATCTTAATAGTCATGAGATCCTGAGGTTAGTGACACTTTGTATTCATAGATGGAGGGTCTAAAGGCATCTTTCCCAGTTTGGAACTAGTCACTTTGCAGAAGCACCTGCAAGACTGGGTAGTACATGCATCTCAGCTGGTGACGAGATTGCCTTGCTTTTGTTAGACCACTGTTACATCCCAGAATTTCCTGTTTGATTCCCTTATGTGTCTGAGAAGGATTTTAAAAATAAGCAGCTTAAAAAAAAAACTAAAGGACATTGACAGTTCATATTGAGTGGGTCTTTATTTTTTTATCTTATATTTTAGAAAAAAAACAAAAACAAAAACTCTTGCACTGTTTTGGTTTGTCCTGATTATCAAGGGCTAAATCCTAGACTGCATGGAATAGTTCTGACTCAACTTGGTGATTTTTAGGAAACTTTGCTACCATAGAGCAGATGAAACCTGTTTGCCTTGTGTCAAAATGACTTTCATGTAAATTAACCTAATAGGCATTGGCTAGATATTACCTTGGTTACAAAATTTTTGCAGAAATGAAATTGACATATTAAAATGCATTCAACCTAATTTTATTGTGGAAAATATAAGCAAAAATTAGCCATCAGATAAACATACACAAACTAGCATATGAATTTGATAGTATACATATACACACACACACACATACACACACACACAAATCTTGTGCAGAGTTCAGGCTGATATTCTTTGACAGTGCTGGCAATTTCCATGCATAAATCATGGAATATGAGATTCATGAACCACACTGACTGAAGTGAATAATGATTCTGTAAAGTTTAAATCTGACTTTCTATGAAAGCCAGACTTTCTAGAATGAGGAATAACTTTTAAAACTCTGTGGGACATATCATATTAGAGACCATTATATTTATAAAAAGAAGGAAGAAAAAAAAATCTCACAGAATGAGAAAGGATTGTGTTTTAGTTTGTTTCTACTCATAGATTTTTCTCCTAACTCATTTCTGTTTTATGTACCTATGGAGTCCTACTGAGCTCTCCAATTTCACCTGTTGTGTGATGTGTTCATGGAGCTGATATATTTCTTCTTAACACTGTATGCAATGTAGAGCAAACAAGCAATTTGTAAGGGATTTTTTTTTTTTTTTGAAAAGCTGTAAGGGATAAGTCTATGGCCACAGAGCTTGATTAGCTAAAAATGGATTCTCTAATGAGGATATGATTACTAGCTAGCTTCAAGCTTTATGATTCTTTGCTGGAAATATCACTGATTTTCTGAAAGCCTTTTGGAAGAGCAAGTACTGGTCCAGAGTCATGTATATATCTTCTATTCCTGGCTTGTTCTGTTATTTATTAAATAGTATAATCTCTTCTCACTTCGGTTTTCTTATGTATGAAATAGGAATATGGTGACTATCTTTTCTGATGCAGTGTGATTGTAGGGATCAAATGAGAAAATACATTGATAACATAGAAACATGCATATAGTATAGTTATACAGATGTTATAATGTATTTTTAATCACCCAGATTTGCACGATCCAAATGAAACATTTTTAAATCAAGTATAGCTGAGATACATTGTTATATTAATTTCAGGTATGTGACGTAGTGATTTGAGAATTGGACACTTAGTCCTTGGGATGAACATTGTATAGTTACATCTGTCACTGTAGTAAGTTACTATGTTCTCTATGCTGTACTTCTCATCTGTGACTTATTTTATAACTAGAAGTTTATACCCCCTCACCTATTTTTCCATCCCCCCCATTCCCCTTCTCTCTGGTAACTACTGGTTTGTTCTCAGTATTTGAGTCTCTCTCTTTTTTCCCCCCACATATAATAGAAATCTTATAGTACTTGTCTTTCTCAGTCTGATTTATTTCACTTTGTGTAATACCCTATAGATATATCCATGTAACAAATAGCAAGATTTCACTTTTTTATGACTAATATTACATTGTCTGTATGTATATGTATACATACAAACATGTATGTTACATAAAAACATATTTCATGTGTTATTCATCTATCAATGAACACTTTGGTTTGTTTCCATATCTTGCCTATTGTAAATAATACTGTGATAAACATAGGGTGCATGTATCTTTTCAAATTAGTGTTGTCATTTTCTTTGGGTAAACATTCTACAGTAGAACTACTAGATCATTGGCATTTGTATTTTTAATTTTGTGAGAAAACTCCATACTGTTTTCCATAGTACTACATCAATTTATATACCCACCAGTAGTGCATGCGAGTTCCCTTTTCTCCACTTGGTGTGTCTAGTCTTTTGGATGGCTGTTCTGACTGGTGTTACCTCATTGTGGTTTGATTTGTATTTCCCTGATGATTAGTGACATTGAGCATCTTTTCATGTGTCTGTTGGCCCCAAATGAAATATTTTAATATTAACTTATCTTTTTGATCAACACCTTTAAAACTGATAGATTTTCAAAAGATAACTTTAAAAATTAACTTAAAAAATTGGCCTATTTAAAAACACAGATGATTATTGGTTTCTCTGTAAGTTAACTTTGCAAAAACATATGTATCAAAAGCAATTCTTAGAGAATTTTTTTGAAAAACATTCCTCCTAGGAATATAGAAAATTTTTTCTGAATATTATTTCAGAGGCTTGTACATTTTTTAAAGCTCCTTGATTACTTATTCAAATTTACTCACATTTTCCCATCTATTCTGAAGCACCATTATTCAAGGTGGTGTGGGCAGTGTGGTTGTCTTCAAGCAAAACTAAACAAAACTAAAACAAAACAAAACAAAATAAAAACAAAAGCAAAAAACAAATTAACCCTAAAATCAAAAAGGAAACTTCTCATATTCTACTCTTCTTGGGCCATGACAGTTCTTTTGTTTAATATGTCTATAAACAGACATGTCATTTGTTCATTCATTTGTTCAACATCAACTGTTTGTTGAGTATCTACTCTGTGCTAATGTATTGGGGCTAGAGCAGTGATAAAAGCAAACAAAGTCTTGGTCTTCAAAGATCTTGCATTCTCTGAGCCATATTACCATGTGGAGTAAAGAGCATTCTCAGCAGAGATCATAGCCGTTGTAAAGACATTGAGACAAGCTAGGCTGGCATGTGGGAAGATCAAAAAGGAGGTCAGGATGGCTGGAGCAGAATGAGTGAGAGAAGAGTGATACAAATGAAGATGTGGAAGTAGTCAGGGCCGATAACATAAGTGTTGAGACCAAGGTAAGAACATTGAAATTTATAGACGTGGTGTGCATAAAACTGTTAGATTAATGACTTTTTGCCATTCATTTAACATAATGACTTTTCCTCAAAATACTGTACCTAATGAATGTGACATGATGTGATGTTTTTATCAGTTTCAGCACATACTCATCAATTTGGCATATAGTTTTTATTCAGAATAATATATGGACAAATTTGAATTATGCAGCATGTTGGGATAAACCCACCATGTTTGGGTTTTCATCATTGCACAAAGTATGAGGGATGGAAGAATAGAATCTTCTACCATTTATTTGTTGAATACACATGCTCTATACATGTGTTTAAAGCACCTTCTTGCACTGGGTGTTATGTGCAACTAATGAATCATCGAACTTTACATCGGAAACCGGGGATGTACTGTATGGTGACTAACATAATAAAAAATCATGAAAAAAAAACACAGAAAAAATAAATAAATAAAGCACCTTCTTATCAAGCCTTAATTTGGCCCAAATGTTTTGTGTGTGTGTGTGTGTGTGTGTGTGTGTGTGTGTGTGTATGAGTGTGTGTGTGTGTGTGTTATACCTCAGTTTTTAAGTGAAGTTTGAGTACATAAGTAATCATGAACCCTGAATATTTGTGAAGAATAGGACACAGAATTATTCATGTACAAAAGATGACTCCCTTGCAAACTCCTCCATCACCCACCATTCACAATCAAGACTTTCTTCCTCTTTTGGCAAGTACCTCTTTAAAAAATATGTTGTATCAAATTGTATATATTTATTTACTTTCAATTTTTTGCCTATATGAATTTGTTCTCATTCAGTTTTTCTAAATGTGAAAACTGGGTATTTTGGGTTGAGGGTAGAAGGTATGATAGTTTTCATTAAAATTAATGGATTTTAAAAATTAAGTACTTTTCACTTATGGCAGAGTGTTGAAGGATAAATGAAGCTCATTAGGTGAGAAAGAACTGTGTTTTGAGATGAGAGGACCATGAAGGACCAAGGTAATTGAATAAGGGTTGTCTGTTTCAAATTGACTTTCTCTCTGGAGCTCTAGATACAGTGTCAGACTTTAAACAGCAATTTCTTTTGCTAGTAAGAACCAATGACAACTACACAAATAACAAAATCTCTGCATTTGAGTGCATACCATCATGTTTACTTAGCTAGATACAATTGCAAAAAAAATCTTTATCACAGCCCAGGGTAGAGGTAGAATACCAACTGTTTAATTTGTTTTTGGTTAAAGCTGATTTCTAAAAAAAATTTTTAATTTCAGATTCTTCAAATAAATGCTCCCTTTATATTGCAAAGTATTTTTGTAGATTCCGTTTTCTACTGTTTTTTCGTCTTTGAATAGGGCCCAGGTGTACAGGATAGGTATTTCTTAATATTTAGGGTACATGGAATATCCTTATTGTTTTCTTTTCAGATCTAAATTTGGAAAACCCCAATGTGATTCCTAACAGATAGTTATCTAAAGCATTAGTTACTGGATGGCTTTGTTTGACTCTTAATGTTCTGTCAATGGAGGCCTATAATTTTTCTTCAGAGAATATAGCTCATCCAGATTTATGTTCCTCATGGAGAGTTAGAATGAGTTTGAAGGTACAAGCAACTCTAATGACTAGTCATCTTGCTTTTAGAATTCTAAAAAGGAGGAATTCTCCCTCCCCCCGCTAGCACTGTACACTCTACCAATAAAATGCTTCCTATCATTCATTTGCCTTTTCCTGACGCTACCAAGTAGCCCTTTCTTTTTCTATTTTTCTTTTCTATGCCCCCATCCCTTACCTCTGTCTTTATCTCTATATTTATGTCTTTCTATCTCTACCATTATCTCTTACATTCCAGATCATAAGAGATTATATTTCTGAGTTAGCCATGGACAGAGCTTTTATACCTGGCTCCCTGAAGTCACTGGTCATCTCCTAGATAACGGATTTAGTTCATGTACCATGTCCTGATCTAATTTGTTATACCAAGGAAATAGGGTAAAATGGTATGAAGCGTAACAACATAAGTACACATAATTAGTTCCAGACTCTGTTCAAGAGCAGTTTGTTGGCATAGCAAGAACTTAATGGTTTTATATCCAGAATAATCACTCCCTCTCTCCCCCCTTTGCCCCTCCCCCTTCCTCCCCTCACCCCCTTCCTCCCTCTATTGAGCTGCTCATAGAAGACTTCTTATTTGTACCATTTCTCAATAACTAGATTTCTGTGGAAAACCATATAGCACTGTTCATCCTTAGTCACTTCCTACTCTGTTGTGTACTGGAGGCATATTCTCTAACTGGAGGTAGAAATTATTACACTATTAAGATTGGGCAAAGTGAGGAGCATGACTCTTTCTCAGCATGGCTCAGAGGGTAATTCCCATGTAGTTGGGTTGTGGACATATGGTTTTTAGACTTACATTACTCTTGAATACCAAAGTGTTAAGATAGTATGATGGTTCAAATATTTTTTTATTCATTGAGGGAAAATAATGTTATTTTGGCTACAGGGGTAGATTACGTAAAATAATCCATTCCTAGTAATGATGAAGGTAAATTCTCCAAATGTTATTTGTAATTTATCATATGCTGTTATTGCCAGGTAATTTCTTAAATTTTGGAAATACTTACAGGTATTATAATCAACATGTTAGTCACATTCCAAAAGCCCCTCTTATTCTGCTGTCAGAAATACTTAAAAGCAAAGGTCCAAATTTACAATGTCAAATGATTGAGACCAAATAGGTAACACAAATGAATGGAAAAGGCATACTATAATATGATTAGGAGTGGGGGGAACCATGGCCAAGTAGAAAATATGTGCCATGTCTAAAATAGTCCAAAATAAGATTTACATTTCTCAGAACACTGTTGTGGCACATGAATACATATGAGCCACATTGGGGTTATGGACTGTCAAATTATAGCATGTGCCTGTTCATTTTTTTTTCCCTAAATAACTCACCTGGTAAGAGAAGAAAAAATAACAAAATGTAGTCCAGGGTAAGAGGGGATTTCTTAATCTCATGTATAGGAAAACCAGACTAGTTTATGGGGAGAAAAATACAAATTGTAGGGCAGAAGAAGAATGAATTGAACAGATGCCAAACCTGTAAGAGACTTGTGGAGATGACAAATATAACCTTAGATAAATTGTTTCTTTTCTTCAGAGCATGAAGCCTAATTTTGAGATTCATTGAACTTCTCATCTTATATGCCTCTGCTGAAAACTAATCCCAATGAGACCTCCTGTGACCAGCCAATTTAATATTGTGATCACCCTGGCACTCCTAATCCTCTTAACCTTGTACTACTTTTCCTTTTACCCACAGCGCTGACCCATAACACTGATGTTATATAACAAGAAGTAATATGTATGTACCATAGTAACATTCTAACATGTTATATATCATGGTCATTACTTAACTGTCTATTTTCCTTGCTAGGATGTAAACTAGATGAAGGCAGATACATCTTCGGATGTATCCCAAGGTCCTAGAATAAATCTTGAAACAAGATAGGCTCTCAAAAAATATTGGTTGAGTGAAAAATATAAGTGGACACGGGTATGGATAATTGCAGGTAGCAAATAAATTTGCTGTTGAATGACCTAATATTGTTGCAAAACAGGAAGAAGGGCTATCTGTTTAGAGGTAAGGATTTGAAGGAGTAGCAGGGTCTTTGAGTAGAATGGTGAATACTTTAGGAAGCTAAAGTCATGAATAGAACATCATCTGTCCTAGTCTATTGAAACCCTATCTAAAGGTGGATGCTTTAATTTTGCTATGGTAAGCTTGGTTCTGTGATTTCCCCCCCCTTTTGCAAGACACTGAAGCCTGTGGCAAAGGAATCATGTACTTAAATTGAATTAAAGTAGTAGATTAGTGGATTGGAAGTTACCCAAGAACAGAGAACACTGTTAAGATAACAAGACAGTGATTAAAGCATTGGATACAATAGAGTCTAAAGAGGAAATAAAGCCAAGGTGAGACATTAGCCTGGAAGAAAATTTAGGCTTTTTTTTTTTTTTTTTTAAGTATGCAGAGATATCAGAGAGAACAGCAAGCAGGAATACTTAGAAAAGGGTGTAAGAACATTATGGTGAGAATAGTGCTTTGTGAAAGCAAGTTACATGAGAACAGAGATTATTATCTGTTTGGATCATTGCTGTATACCCAGAAGTGCTTCGCACATAGTAGGTCCTTAACGCATGCTTGTTGGATGAATGGTGAGGTCCAGAATGTCACCAGGAGAGTAGGTTCCTATGGTACAGGACAAGGAAAGAGTTTTGAGATGAGAGGGAGAAGAGTAGCAATGATCAAATTGCTGAATGATTCATACCTGCTCTTTGATGCTTCTGTGAAAACCGAAAAAAGCAATTGGAGGCCTTGTGTTAAAGACCCTTAATTGCAGGCCCATATGGCTAGTAGGTCTGCACATGGCAGATTGGATGGAGGGTAGATGTCATGAATGTTGAAAAAAGAGGGATTTTCTGTATCAGAGTGGAAAAATAGTAGTTTTGAAATGAAAAAAGACTAATTTGATCCATACTAATTTTGCCTCCGATGCCTGAAATATAGGGGACTGGCTGACAGAACAAATTCTCCAAAAAGTTATAGCAGGAACAAACCAAGTTTCATTTAAGGCAAAGGGGTAGAAGTAGCATGCTGTGAACATTCAGAAGTGTAAGAGGATTGATTTACAATGGAATAGTTCTTCCAAAGGGTGCATGGTTAAGAGGAAAAAGGCTGAAGAGGGGGCAAGGGGTAATTATGGGGGAAGAAAATTCTTCGGATGATAAATTATAAAGTAGGACCTACCAGTACCTCTGGAGAAGGATAGATAAACCTCCTCAAAGGGTAGTAGCCAGTGTTTTGAGAGAATCAAAATACATTTCAGTGATATTAGCATTTATTATTTGTAACTAAAATAAGGTTATTATGCTCTGAGAGTATCACTATAATTAATACTTACTTATTGAGCATTATGATAAGCCCTACATGACATTAACTCATTTAATTCTTATAGGAGGTAACCACTATCTTTCTCCATAAACTGGGGCTCAGGGAGGAAGAGTAGCTTGCCCAAAGGTACAGACAATAAGTAGAAGAGTCGAGACTTAATCACAGAAAGTTTGATTATTTTTTAAGATTTTATTTAATGAGAGCAAGAGTGAGTGAAAGAGAGAGTGCGCATGAGCGTGGGTGGGGGCAGAGGGAGAGGGAGAAGCGACTTCCTGACTTCCTCCAGAGGACCCTGAGGTCATGACCCAAGCCAAAGGCAAAGGCTTAACTGATTTAGCCATCTGGGCACCCTGAAAATTTGATTTTTAAATCCTTCATTCTTAACCACATCTGCCATACTTCAAATCTCAGAGTTCTTCCCATCTTAATATAAAATAGGCTTCCCTTCTTGATTTACATTTCAGGTTTTCAGTGTTCCAAGTGCGTCTGACTCTGCCAGCCTCGCATAGACACAACTCTTAGTGACATAAACATGAAACTGTAAGATAACACTCAATTTTGAAGATGTGTGTTGAGAGTACAAAATAGCGTTGTTTTAAAATAGAAACTAAATGATTTGAAGTTTTGGTATGAATATATATGAAAATTTCACTGAAAACAGTGAACAAATTCTAATTTACTGGCTTCTGTTGGAGATTGGGAAAGGGAGCAAAGATAAAGAGAACAGACATTATATGTGTACTGTATATTTTAGACACATGATTTATATGCATAATCTAATCAAATTTACCTAACAACTGTGTAAGGTATGTATATAAATGCAGAAACAGTTTCAGAAAGGTTAAGGTCTTACAGTTATCAAATGGCAGATCTGGGATTTTTGAAGTCAAGTAGAAATACTCTGAAGTATTCCAAAAATTTATTTCACTACCCTGTGCTTCCTGATAGGAATATGATCCAATTAGAATTTAGCTCTGTGCACACATTTTATGGGAAAATCTGTGTAAATGAAAAGCATCTGGTTAAATATAGGGGTGCCAGATAGTTTGGTCTGCTATGTGTACTAAAACAGACTAAAA
This sequence comes from Ursus americanus, assembly GCF_024610735.1. Taxonomy (NCBI): domain Eukaryota; kingdom Metazoa; phylum Chordata; class Mammalia; order Carnivora; family Ursidae; genus Ursus; species Ursus americanus. Next base: position 45,263,140 of record NC_142127.1, read on the forward strand.
TTTGCCCATGTGCAGAAAAAATGATAGTCTATATAGGAAATTAGATAAAATTCAACATATTCCATTTCACTTCATGGAGATTTAATTAAAATGTAAATTTTAATCCTAAATGAAAACAACAGCAATAATAATTAACATTTACTGAACAATTACTGTGTGTAAGACGCTATGCTAAGCACTTTACATATATATATTAATCATTACAAGTGTATTGGGTCCTCATATCTTGGGTTCTGTCTCTCCAGCTTGATCAGAATGTTTTATATCAGTGGTTCAATGGTACTGATCCATAGATTGGGGCTGGTCTGGGTTCAATGAATACATCCCAGATAAAATAAACAAGCTAGGAAGAGGACCTTATTTAAATAAATATATTTATTTAAAATAAGTTTCCCTAACAAATGAAAGCTTTCCCTAATGTGACAAAAATACATATCTTACTGATTTAATATTCACTGTGTTGTATTAGTCAGTCCGTGGATTACTCATGGCTCTAACAATTAATTCCATACTTGCATGTGACATATGAGTTGTATCAAAACGTTGAATATGTTTAATAAATCTGTAGATTTTAATTTTCCAAAATAATGATCCAATCTCAGAAATGAAGATTGTGTCCAGAGCACCCAACCATCCTAAAATGTAGACAGAGCTCCTTTTTTCCCCCATAAGTGACAACATTAAAATCCAATTTATTTTTTCAAATGAAGAATTATCATACTTAGTCAAATATAGTACATGCAGATCATGACGGTGAATTTATAGAAGGATCCCATTGGAGTACTAGAATGTTCTAGTATACACAGTAGGGCTTACAGTAGTGTAGTTACTACATACAGCAATTGAAGTATATGCTAAAATCCCCAGTGATGTTGATCTGGCAATTAGGCTCATTCTTTTGTATCTTTAGATAAATTTAGGTTATTATCCCAAATTATAGGTCTACAAAGTGAGTATGTATACTGAAATACAAGGTCACATTATAATACCTTTTTTTCTACAAAACTGACATTTTTTGATGTGCTTGTTTGAATATTTTTATTCAATATTAGATACTTGGTGAACTCAAGATCAATAGCATGTGAACTTCAGTGATATTTATGAACAGAGTTGGCTTTAATTAGAGTAAGCCTACAGAGTGTAATGTGAAGGGCACACAGTGGTATGTCCTTTCTTCAAAATCTCTCTCCTGTTGGCCCTACCTTAAGGCATAAAATTAATTTATTCTTAAGGCCTTGAAAGCTACTGCTAAAAGACAAATGTTACCTGTGAAAGATCAAGCACTGCTTTCACTTTAGAATTCAACTGTTTTGTTAACTTTGTGGTCACTACTATCTGTCTTACTATAGAGCCCATTTGACCAAATTTACATGGCTCAAAAAAAAAAAAAAATGCAGTAAGTGATGTTTATAAAGTAAGCAAAAAACAAAAAGTCATTATCTCTTGAAGGATACCTTTATATATATGTTCTTTAATATCTGCTTTATTTTCCAGAAAATATCTAAAAATAATTTCCATATTACTTTGAATTCAATAAACTATTTTGAGTGTAATAGTGAAGTGACTATTTAGACTAAATACATTGAAATGATTATTAGTTTTCCTTGTAAAGAAATGGTCAGATTGTGTCTTTCATGGTAGGCAGAGCTACTGACGAGCTCACACCTGGTGAAGGTTCACAATGAATGCCTGATTTGGACACTTTAGTTTTGTGTTATGGGATATTATGCCAGATTAAAGGAAGAGTTGACTATAACCCTTTTGTTTTCTGCGTATACTTTGCAAATGAGGCTTTGCCTGCTTTTCTACCCTTACAGTTTGTGACCTTGTCAGTAATAAATATTCCATACATTTTTAATGAAATTATTTAATAAAACATTATCAAAATTTATATGTGGTTTCATATAATGGGAAGAGCTTATTGTACCGTACTATTGTAAGAAATACTTTACGGACAAAAAAAAAGATGAAACATAGTAATTACATATTAGGTGTCAGACAAGGCTGTGTTTAATTTTAATATGTTTAATTATATATCGGAATTGTTCAGAGGTATTTTATGTTCAGGGAGGCACCATTTTAGAGAGGAACGAGGTAAGATTTCTTTAGAATATTTCTTTGCATTTACTTACCATTCTCATTTAAATACTCCTTCCTTTTAAGATGTCCTTCCTAAAATTTCATCAACCAAATGAGTTTTGTTCTTAGGCGAAGTAGGAAAATAAAGAAAATGCTTCATGCATTTATTCATTCTTTCATCCAGATGGTATTTGTTGAATATCTGCCATATGCGAAATGCTGAGGATACTACAATTAACAAGGCATGTGTTTGCAGTCAGGAGCTCTCAGTAGGGTGCAGAGAGAAAAGACCACCAAAGATGACAGTCCAGTGTGATAAGAACCATAATAGAGAAATGCACAATCTTGGCTTTTCTCATCACCTGCAGAGATGGGATGGTGAAACTGGAGTGGTGGTAGATATATTTCTAGAAAGACTTCCAAGAGCAACTGAAGCATGAGTAGTCCTGAAGAATAAAGTAGAAGATCATCAGGGTAGAGGAAAGAAGTTCCAAAAACAGGAGGAATCAGTAAATTTATAAAACAGAATCATAAAGCATAGTCTATACAGGGAAATAAAGTAGTTTGGGATGGATGAATGTGAGATGCTTTAGGGGAGCATGGATAGATACATGATGAAAGACATGGTATACACCAGGTAATGAAGGAGCTTATAATTATACCAAGGACTGTCATTATCACCTAAAAGGCCATGAGCAACCACTGAAGAATCTTGAGCAGAAATGGTGGGAGTTGGATTTTAGAAAGCTTATTTTAGCATGAGAGTGATGGAGAATGGTTAGGTGGCCAGATTGGAGACAGAATTATTAGGAGACTTTAATGAATGGTGAGATTCTGTTCTAGGGCAATAAGAGTGGGCATGTTGAAAAGGAGACATCATAGCTATGATGCTTAGGTGTCGCAGGACCTTCTTATTAACTGATGTGGGGGCAAGCAGGGTAAGAAATTTTTCTAGGATATGGCCTTATTTTTACTTTGACTTTTATTGGTAAAATGAAAGTTATAATAGGAAAAACAGCTTTGTTGAAGACTGCAGAGAAGATGGAGCTCAACCATATTGTATGTGTTGACTCTGAACTATCCTCAGGACATTCTGACCAATGGCGATGACTGTAAGGGGGAGAAAAACCTATGGAGTAAGAACAGACCATAGAGTTGAATTTCCTGTGTCTGAGTCCTAGATCTATTTACTAGCTAGGGGATACTTGGAGAAATACCCAACCTAATGTAAGCCTTAATTTCCCCATGTGTAAACAATTATTATAAACATTAAATGAAATATTTCATAGTAAATGCATATCAGGGCATGGCATATAATATACTCAACCAGTTTTGCTGCTATTATCACTATAAAAATAGGCATATTTGAGTCTTATGTTCAAGAGAAATAAGTGGACTAGAGAGGTGGATTTAGAGCTGTGGATTTGAGAGTCATCAGCTTGAGTGATTTTACTTTTTCATCCAGTTATCTGTTGTTACAGTCTTGCTACTATAATCACTGCTTAACAAACTCCAAATTATTGAGTCTTCAGATCAGCTGTGCATCTCTTCTGGTCTTAGCTGGGCTCTTTTATATTTCTATAATCAGCTGTGGGTTGCTAATTTGGTATGGGTTGTCTCATGTTGGATGGTTGGTGAGATGTTTACTAGTTTAGAATGGTCTCAGTTATTTTTCATATGTGTCACAAATTTCCCCAGCAGATTTCAGTATGTTCTCATGAGAGGCAGATCTACAAGAGTAGACAAGCCCAATTATACATAAAAATACATATACTTTCTTATCAAGCCTTTGCTTGAATGATTAATAACATCCCTTTGCTTAGGCTATAAGAAGTCACATGGTTGATCTCAGTCACACCAAGAGAACTACAATGTTAGAGGACAAAGGGGCATAGATATGGAGTATGAGACATTGAGACTATTAATTCAGTCAATCGATCATTCTATTTATTGACCTAGAGCCAAGAAATCACACTGTGACCATAAGGTAAAACTAGATTTTTTCTTCCTCTCATAAATTGGACTCTTTCTATTCCATGATTTCTCCTCCCTCCCCCACAGCTGCTATGTGTGAGTTGTTACCTTTTCATGTACTTAGCACGGAACGTTTCTATATCAGGTTTCTGAAGTGGAGCCACTTTAAGACTTCCTGTGTTAAAGGCAACACACAAAATACTGTTTTGATAAAAATGATTACTATCCCTGAGTCATTCATTCCATAAATATTTATTGAGCATTTTTAATCTTTTAGATCCTATTTTGGGTGCTAGAATAGTGGTAAATAAGTTAGACATGTTCCTTTATCTTATGAACTTACATTCTACTAGGGAAAAACAGACAAGCAACAGGTAACCAAAAAACATAAGAGGTTTTCGAGCATGGTATAGCACAGGAAAAAGATATGGCAGAGGCAGAATGAGTTTATCAAGAATGATTTAGAGTGGTAGGAACACTAGATAGGATAGTTAGGAAGGTCTTTCCCAAATAGATGGGTTTTGAGGTGAAACATCTGGGAGTCCATATCAGTCATGTGAGATCTGGGGAGAGGATTCTGGGTGGAGAGAGTAAAAAGTGCTGAAGGCCTGAGGTCGAAACAAGCTTAGTTCATTGGACTGTCAGGAAAATCAGACTGCTGAGGAACGATGAATGAATACAAGTTTAGAAGAGGTCAGACGCTTGGACCTTTGTGTGCCATTGTAGCATTTGGAGTTCATTGCAATTGCAAAGGGAAGCCATTGGAGAGTTTTAAGCAGGAGAGTGACAAGCTATAATTTTTGAGGACTGAAGATCACTGGGAGAGTTTAATGGCTATATTTGTATCTCCTGGTCCAGAACCCTCATCTCCTTAGAGCATATGACTCATGCAAGTCAACCCTGTTGGTACGGTGATTTTCCAGTCACTGCCAGTTTAAAATTTAGTTTGTCCTGATAACTGTTGAGACAAATGAAGGTGTAATTGCAATCTTAGTTACTATACACAATTTAATACTTTTTCTCCATCTCTTCTTCATCAGAAAACTTTAAGGAGTTTGTATTTCACCTACCACCTAAAGAGTAAGAATTGTTCACATGGAGGATAGGAAGGTAGGAGGAAATAGAGAAAGTTTTCTAGTTTCTAGTATAACCAGTTCACAGCCAGCCCTGTCTCCTGATTCTATTCTGCATCCCCTATGAACACCCTCCACAGTTCCCTACTGTTGGGAAGATCACACGTTTCTTCAATTATTCTTTCTCCAGCAATAGGTCTATTCTTAATTCTCAGCCAATTTGACCTATTTGCTCCACTGAGGGGTTTCTTGGTGGGCAGGGTGAGGAGAAAAGGATAGTGGAGAGGAGGGACTTGCAAACTTACTGTCCTACATGGCCTACTGTATCTTACTGAAAACCTAGGAATTACTATAAAACAAGTTGCTCTACAAGAAATTGAGTTAGCTTTAATATTTTGCCTTCTTTCTATGCTTGTCCCCTATGGTTCAGCAACTTAAGCTGTGCTCAGTGATCTACAGTGGCAAATAGCCCTAGTCCCTATGTTTAGAACCATTCCCTGACCCCAATTCAAGAAAAAAGTATCTAGTGGTAGGGAGAATATCTTCAAGGGAATATTCATGTACAAACCAGATCTCTCAGTGAAAAAGGTAATACATCAAGGAAAATTATGGTGCTAACAATGTAACCCTCCTCCAGGGGAAAGACAAAAAATTCTAATATTCCAGAAAGATTTCTTTCCCTGCAAAAACAAAACAAAACAAACAAACAACAAAAAACGAAACAAAACAATACAACCTTTTCCATCCAGAAGCTTTTAATCATCTCCTCTTGCAGGTAAGAGAGGACCAGATTTCTTTTTTTTTTTTTTTTCAGCTTTATCAATGGACCCTGTCTAATTCCAGATAATATTTAAATTCAATTTAGCCATCTCCATTTTTTTGTTCACTGAAGACTAGGCTAGGAATTGTCACAAGGGAGGAATGCACAGATAAATATTCCAGGCGTTGTTCCATTATGTGTTATTTTTAAATTATAGCTTTTTATGCCATATAAAGGACAGATTGGAGGGCCTGGGTGGCTGAGGTCCTGATCTCAGGGTCCTGAGGACAAGAGCTCTGCATTCAGGCTCCCTGGTGGGGAGTCTGCTTCTCCCTCTCCCTCTGCCCCCCCTAGGTCTGGCTTACTCAGGTGCTTTCTTGAATAAATAAAATCTTTTAAAAGTACAGATTATGGAGTGATGACATGGGTGGGTGGAGGTGGTAAGGCACATGTAGAAGCAAGAAGAGGGGTTAGGAGGCCATTATGGATAATTCAGGAAAAAAATAACTTGGACGAACAAAACCATATTATATGGGGCACCTGGCTGGCTCAGTTGGTGGAATATGTGACTCTTGATCTTGGGGTTGTGGATTCTAGCCCCACATTGGGTGTAGAAATTATTTAAAGATAAAATCGTAAACAGAAAAACACCATGTTGTATTTTCTTCCATAGAGTGCCTAACAGAGAAATAGACATAGAACATTTCTCTCCCCCCACTCTCTCCCCCTCTCTCTTTCTCCTTCTCTCTTTCTTTCTCCTTCTCTCTATATCTTTCTCCTTCTCTCTCTCTGTCTTTTTCTCCTCTCTCTCTCTCTCTCTCTCTCTCTCTCTCTCTCCTAAAAGCCTTGGTGGGGTCGTTTAGAAACAGAATTTTATTGACCTGTTACATATATTTTCATACTACATATAATTCAATTTGACAAATCCTCTTCATTCCCCAATCTCACTCCATTGGTATCTTGGTCTCTTCTTATAGTGTAAAAATATATAGCCAGTTAGAATGACACAAGTGTAGAGAGTGGGGCTGAGTGGTGTGACTGGTCATAAATGAGCTGAATTAAGAAGTTTGTACTCCAGAAATTTCCTTTCGTTAAAATGAGATCTTAGTGCTTTACGCACTGGACCTCTTGCTCAGACTCTTTTGGGAGGCTGAGTCCCTAAGATTATACCTTTCCTGAGGTTACAAATGGTACTAGAGGTAAAAGCATAGCTGTCAGCAATAATGTAGATTTATTGGACGGGTGAATAAACAGGTCTGTGTTTGTTGAACCTTCACCAGTTGTTAAGCACTACTGTGCCCTCCCTCCCATCAGTCTGCAATAAATACAGGTGAGTTACTGTTTATGTCTTAGAAGGCTAATATAGCTGGCTGCTCTTTCTATTTGTTTGCAAAAACAGTTCCTTTAGAGCTTTGCAATTCACAGTATGGTCCATGGAAGGCAATATCAGCCTTCCATGATCTAGGAGCTTTTAAAAAATAGAGAATCTCAGGCACTGCCTCAAACCAACTGAATTTAATAAGATTCTTAGATTTTACTGTATATTAACATTTTAGAATCTCTAGAATAACAGCTCTCAATAAGAGTGGGACACTAGAGTGTCCATGTAAAACTTTCAACAGCATGTAAAAACTGGTGTCGTCCCTCAGGTCAATTAAGTCAGAATATGTAGGATGCAGTCCAGGCATTGGCATCAAAAAAATAAATTCCACAGTTGATCTTGAAATTCTCTGGGGCTAGGAGTCACTAGATGACTTCCAGCCCAGGAATTTCAACATGGAAGGAGCTATAAAGAGAACTTAGACTGTACATCCCATCTTTCCCCACTGATAAAGTATGGGAACAGGAACAAAGGAATTCTACAGAGTAACTTGGCTAAATTAGGTAGGTCAGTCTCCTTTCTGGAAGAGTGGCTGTCTCAGTCACCTATGCCAATCAAGTCACTCTGAATGAGAGCCAAAAGTTGGATTGGCTCTCATATGTTGGATTCCCATCTTTGGACTCAGTGATTCCAGATGATATGATCCTGGTGTCCTAAGTCTCCTATAACACATGTTTCTGAGCTTCTACTCTGGCAAAGAGGAGAGAGTACAGAAGGAATCAGGCACAGGAGTGCAGCAACAATACCAGAAGCTTAGTTACTTTTATAATCACAACTCTGAGAGGTCCAAGCTCCCACTCTAAAATATCTAACTTTTTTTCACTAAACTCTAAATCATGAGATCCACTTTCCTGGATTTATCTAAGCTGTCCATTTTTCTTGCTGAATATGAACCAGCAGAATTTTCATTTCTGATATAGACAATCTACTTCAGAACACAGGGAATGGAAAATTAACCTTGCCTATGCATTTTATTTCTTACCAGCCTGAGTGTCTGTAATACAGTAAACCTGTGTTGACTTTCAGCAGGCTGGGCAGTCTCTCTTTCATACTGATCTGCTAGAAATCTAGATTGAAGTCTTGTTTTTCTTTTTGTTCCACTTTAGTACTATTTATTTAAGAACTCTCTGTGGCTGGGGCGCCTGGGTGGCACAGCGGTTAAGCGTCTGCCTTTGGCTCAGGGCGTGATCCTGGCGTTATGGGATTGAGCCCCACATCAGGCTCCTCCGATATGAGCCTGCTTCTTCCTCTCCAACTCCCCCTGCTTGTGTTCCCTCTCTCGCTGGCTGTCTCTATCTCTGTCGAATAAATAAATAAAATCTTAAAAAAAAAAAAAAGAACTCTCTGTGGCTGCCTTGCGGATGCTGCATTCCAGTTTTTGTTTTTTTAAATTTTTTAATTTACTATTTTTAGGAAACCTTTGTACAGGTAGAGTGAAGTTAGGCTGTTGGGAGGAGGCCTCAAATTATTGACATTGAAGGGATTAATTGATGTTTGCCAAAATGTTTTATGTTAGGCCAAAAGCTTTAGAGAGAAACAGTGTTTTGAATCAATCAGTTTAGGAAAAATAAGGTACATCAGAGGATTAAGGAAGAAGGCAGAGTAGGAAGCACCAGGAATCTGTCTTCCCACCCAAACAACAATTGAACTAGAAGAATCTGTTTGCTGTAAATAGTTTGGACTCTGAAGTCTATCGAAGGCTTAAAACTTGCAGGGGAAACAGAAAAGTATGGCCATTTAAAGGAGAAAAAAAAATGAACAAACTATTTCTGAAAAACACCCAATGGCAGATCTACTAGACAAAGACTTTAAAACAGTAGTCTTAGAGATGCTTAAAGCACCTAAGGTGTAGAGAAAGTCAAGAAAACAATGCACTCCATGAGTATATCTTAGAGTACATTCAGCCTCTTGGATAGTTGTGGTTACGTCTTTCATCAATTTGTCTTTCTTCAAATAGGCCTCCATGCTAAATTGCAGTTAATTTTGGCCAATTTTAGCTACCTCAGCCCCATGGAAGGAAGCCGAGCATACATTCCTGGAGCAACCTGCACACACACAGGTTGTAGAAACTAGGATGGACAAAAAGGACCCATCCTCCAAATATTGGAGATCTGTGCTCTGACCCGTAAAGCCTGCTTCTGATCACAGAGGTGCAAAGAGTGGGATGGCCATTGATGTTGGACTTTCTGCCATTGTTGCAAGCCCCTCCCCTCAGGCAGGAGTGATTTCTAGGGTATTTAAAGGGATAACACCCTTTTTTCTCCTCCTCCTTCATTCTTTTTCCCCGTTTTGGGAACCAGATATTAAAGACTAAGGCATTAAAAGGCAGCTGCATATACAAGGAAAATTAGAAAGTGACCATACATGCCCAGGGAAAGGCTCAGAAAAGTCCTAGGAAGACTCTAAGTTTACACCTTAGGCTGATTCCTGACTCAGACAGCCTATAACAAAACAGTAAATACTGGAGAATGGGCAGAATATGATTTCCAGAGTTAATACATTGTTAGATCCAAATATCCAGCTTTCAGTAAAATTCACAAGGCATACAAAGAAATTCTCCAAGGAGTCCTGCAGGATGAAATGATTAAAGGACACTAGACAGAATGTCTGTGCCCATACTACTCAGAGCCATATGAAGAAGTCTCCGTAAAGGTAAATACATGGAGAGCTATAAAAGCTAGAATTGTAACAATGAATTGTAACTCTACTACTTGTTTTCTACATGATTTAAGATAATACATCTTAAAACAGTCTGAAAGCTACTATCATTGTAACTTGAGTTTGTAGCTCTACATTTTATTCTCTACAGGATTTAAGAGACCTTTAAAAAGAATTATTAGCTTCTGTTTTAGGACATAGACTATATAAAGATGTAATTTTGTGACAACAACAACCAAAAGATGTGTGGAAAGAGCTGTGAAAGGAGCAGTTTTTGTATATTATTGAAGTTAAGCTGGCATAAATTCAGATTTCAGTGTTATAACTGTAGTATGTTAAATGTAATCTCCAAAGAGAATAGCTAGATAATATACACAAAAGGACATAAGAAAATAATTTAAACATAACAGTGTAAAAAAAAAAGTAATCATGTAAACCCAAAAGATAGTAATACAGGAAATGAAGGACAGAAAAGCTATAAGGCATATAGAAAACAAGTAGCAAAATTAAAAAAGTTAGTTCTTCCTTATCAGTAATTACTTTTTTTTGAGGTAAGATTAACATACAGTGTTATATTAGTTTCATGTGTACATCAACAATTAAATTTAAATATATTAAAATCTCCAAATTAAAAGACAAATATTTACAGAACAGATAAAAAAAGAAGGTTGAGCCATATGCTGTTCACAACAGACATTAGAGCCAAAGACACAAATAGATTGAAAGTAACTCAATGGCAAAAATATTCCATGCAAATAGTAACGAAAGGAAATCAGGCATGGCTAGCGTAATATCAGACAAGATAGGCTTTGCGTTAAAAAAACAAACAAACAAACAAAAAAACAAAACTAGAAGAGAAGGTCATTGTAGAAATAAGTTTCAATGCAGCAAAAAGATAAAACATTTATGTACCTAATAATGACCATCAAAATATATGTAGCAAAAACAGAATTGAAAGGAGAGATAGACAGTTCTTCCATAGTAATAGGAGGCTTCAGTACTTTGTACTCAGTAATGGATACAACTACCAGACAGAACATAAGGAAATAGGGGACTTAACACAATAAACCAACTAGATCTCACAAAGAAAAACATTCTGCCCAACAGCAGCATATATGTTCCTTTCAGGTGCACATGGGACATTTTTTTCAGGAAAGAGCATAAGTTAAACCACAAATTAAACCCAGTAGATTATAAAAGACATTATACAAAATATCTTCTCTGACCACAATGACTGCAGTTTAGAAATCACTAACTGAAATAAAACTAAACTATGCAAATTTGTGGGAATTAAACACACTCTTAAGCAACTAATGGTTCAAAGAAATGAAAATGGAGGTTAAAAAATAGATGCAGATGAAAAATGAAATCATAATATACCAAAACGTGAGATGCATAGGAGTGTTAAGGGGGAAACTATTGCTATAAATGTTTACAGTTAAAAAAAACAAGAAACAGCCTAACTTTACATAATAAGCAACTAGAAAAAGAACAAACTAAACCAAAAGCTGGCAAAAAGGAGACAATAATAAAGATTAGAACAAAGATGGAGAATATAAAAAAGTAAAGACAATGAAATTGAAAGTTGGTTCTTGGAAAAGATTAGCAAAATTGACAAAAATTTAGCTTGATTTTTAAATATTTTTTAAATATTAAAGATTTGAAAAAAACATTACTAAAAATGGAAATGACAATGGGAACATTACTGATTCTAAAGAAATAAGATTTTAAGAGTATTATGGACAATTGGATGACTTAGATGAAGTGGACAAATTCCTGGAAACACAGAACTTATCAGCAGGAAATCATGAAGAAATAGAAAATCTGACTAGACTCATAACTAATAAAGATACTGAATCAGTAATCAAAAATCTCCCAAAAAAGAAAGCCCTGAACCTGATGGATTCATTGGGGAATTCTATCAAACATTTAAGAAGAATTACCATGATTCTTCACAACTTTTCCAAAAAATTGAGGAGGAAATATTTCCTAACTCACTCTGTAAGACCATCATTACTTTGATACCAAAGCCAAACAAAGACATTATAGGAAAAGAAAACCACAGATCAATATCCTTCATGAACACTGATGCAAAAATCCTCAAAAAAAATACTAGCAAACTGAATTGACCAGCTTGTTAGAAGGATTGTACACCATGACCAAGTAGAATTTATTCCTGGTTTGCAAGGATCATTTAACATGAAAATCTGTCAATGTAATGTATTAACAGAATGAAGGGAGGAGGGAAACACATGGTCATCTTAATTGATGCACAAAAATCATTTGAAAAAATTCAATACCATATCATAAAAATACTTGACTGACTAGAAATAGGAGGAGACTACCAACATGGTAAGAGCCATATATGGAACACCCATTGCAAATATCATACTCGGTAAGGAAAGACTGAAAGCTTTTCCTCCAGGGTCAGAACAAGGCAGAAATCCACTTAAACTATTTGTATTACACGTAATATTTGAAGTTCTAGTCAGAGCAATTAGGCAAGAAAAATAAAAGGTATTGAAATTAGAAAGGAAGAAAAAAAATTTTCCTTTTCACAGATGACAAGATGTTCTATGTAGAAAACCTTAAGATTCCACCAAAAAAAAAAAAAACTCTGTTAGATCTAATAATTCAGCAAAGTAGCAGGTTATAAAATCAACACGCAAAAGTCAGTTGCATCTCTATGTACTAACAATAACGCGAAAAGGAAATTACAAACATAGTACAACTTACAATAGCATCAAAAGAATAAAATAGTAAGGAATTAACCAAATAGGTGAAAGACTTGTATACTGAAAACTACAAAACATTGCTAAATGAAATTAAGACATAAATAAAAACATACTACATGTTAATAGATTAGAAGACTTAATATTATTCAAATATCAAAACTACCCAAACTGATCTACAGATTCAATGCAATTCCTATCAAAAGTTGAACTTTTTTTTTTTTTTTTTGCAGAAATAGAGAAACCCGCCCTAAAATATATATGGAATCTCTAGAGATTCTACAACCATCTTGAAGGAAAAATAACAAACAGAAAAATGAGGGAACTCAGACTTACTGATTTCAAAACTTACTACAAAGCTACAGTAATCAAAACAGGGTGATACTGGCATAAAAACATACATGTAAACTAATGAAGATAGAGAGTTTAAAAATAAACCCTTTCATACATAGCCAAATAATTTTTGACAAGTATGTCAGGATCATTCAATGGGATAGGCCGGTCTTTTCAACAAATGGTCCTGGCAAAACTGGATACCAAAGAATGAAATTGGATTCTTAACACCATATACAAAAATTAACTTAAAATAGATCAAAGACTTAGGTGTAAGTCTTAAAATTATAAAACTCAGAAGAAAACATTAGGCAAAAATTTCATAGCATTGGATTTGGCAATGATTTCTTGGATATGACACCAAAGGCACAAGTAACAGAAAAATAGATGTTTTATTTCATGAAAATTAAAAACTACCTCAAAAGACAATATCAATAGAATAAAAGCCAACCTACAGAATGATAGAAAATATTTGCAAATCATATGTATAAGGGGTTAATACCCAAAATAGAGAACCAGATCGCAAGAACAGTAAATTAAATAGCCATATTAAAAATGGGCTAAGAACTTGAACAGCTATTTCTCGAAGGATCTAAAAATGGCCAATAAGCACATGAAAAGATGCTCAATATCAGTAATCGTTAGGAAAATGCAAATCAAGAGTATAATGAGATGCCATCTCACGTTCATTAAACTGGCTACTATCAAAAGAAAAAATAACAAGTGTTGGTGACAATGTGGAGAATTGGAACCCTTGTGCACGATTTGTGGGGATGTAAAATGATATAGTTGCTGAGGGAAACAGTATGGTGATTCCTCAAAAAGTTAAACATAGAATTGCCATATGATCCCGCAATTCCACTTCTGGTTATATAACCAAAATAATTTGTAGTAGAGTCTCAAAAAGGTATTTGTACACTTACGTTCATAGCAGCATTATTCACAGTAGCTAAAATGTAGAAGCAATCCAAGTGTCCATCTATGAGTAGATAAGTGAAATATGGCATATACATAAAATGGTATATTATTCAGCCTTAAAGAGGAAGGAGATTCTAACATATGCTAAAGCATGTAAGGACTTTATACTAAACGAAATAAGCCAGTTACAAAAAGACAAATACTGTGTGATTCTATGCATTTGAGGTATTTTGAGTGGTCAGAACTACAGACAGTAGAATGATGATTTCCAGGGGCTGGGGCAAGAAGAGCATGGGAGTTATAATTTAATGGGTATAGAATTTGTTTCACAGGATGAAAAAGTTGCGAAGATGGATAGTGGTGATAGCTGTACAACCTATATATTAAATATTAGTTAACTGTACGCTTAAAATGGTTACAGTATTAATTTTATCTTAGAGTATTTTACCACAATAAAAAATTAGAAAAATACAAATAAGTTAGTCTTTGAATTAGTGGTTAGTAACCAACTTTTTTCACTTAAACTCAATAAATCATTGCATTATCATTTTTATGTAAACAATGCTTTTCCTACTCACTGTAAGACACAACTGGCAAAAGCATGAAAATGATTCAGAAATGAATGAAAGAAAAAAACAAATTGAAAATTATATAAGGATATATAAACATTGCAAAAGAGATGCTATTTGGAAATGTTCTATCAAAATAACTACTTTGTGAAACCTAAATGGCTAGAAATCTTATTTCTGGAGAAAAAAATTGTTCAATTTGATTTTGGTTTAAGTTTTACCCTTTAGCCCTTAACAAGGAAATAATTCTAAAAGGTGTACTTAAGAGCAGGCAAAAATGACGAATTTTAGCTTCCAAATTTACTTAAGACAAGCTCATCGGCTAAAAGAAAACTTTTCTCTACCTAAGAACTAAAAAAAAGTTCATAGATTTTTATAGATTGGGAAACTCATTCTTAACCAATTCTGATAAAAATGTTATTTTGATCCAAAACTCCCTACTTCCCCATGCCAATAAAAATGGGTAAAAAGGAACTTAAAGGCTTATAAAATACCTCATTGTTAGTACTTGCCATTACTTTGCATGATTCACAAATCGATTTTCTGGCTTTATATCTGTGAGAGACAGTGGGCCTTTTTAACACCTAATTTTTCATAAGCTGATGAGTACAGGGATGATGAATGAGTGTTCATCCCACAGTCTCCTCCAAGTGGATTCTTTAAGAAGAAGGTTGTTGTTTTAAAGTTATCTTTATTTTAATTTTATTTTTCATTGCTTTGCAGAGCTTTCTGGAAATTACATTATTTCCTTATCAGTTATTAAGCCCTGCAGATTACTTTTGTTCCTTTCAAGTATAGAGGTTATTCTTAGTACATGGAGTTGAAGAATGAGACATATGGCTACCTTGTGCTAGCCCACATCTGATGATAAGACCGGCCGGTAGTATTAACTTCTGGTTGTGGCTACAAATTATTGATTAGGAAAGAGGTTCTAAATATGTATGAGAAGAGGCAGAAATGATATCCTCAAAAGAAGGCCAGTATAGAGAAGACAAAAAGTAGTGCTTCCTTCTCTCCGTCCTCGGGGGGGGGGGGGGGGCAGCGTCATGCAGGCACTTATGTTGGCTACAAAAGGCCAGTTTTCAGAGGGTTACAATGCAACCATGTGTGTCTTTAGTGTTTTTCTTGTCTGCAGCTTCTTCCATTTTTTGAAGGTGATTCCATCTGACACTCTCAGATATCCATAGCTCATAAATTCTCTCTGTTCTCCCTACTGGTATCTACTCTCAGGAAACATAGGTTCACTGCTGCTTTGCTTAGAGGTACTTCTCTTTTGACAGGAGCTGAATGCAGTATAGGAATATATAGGGGTAGGTTGACTGCATTCGTGTTTTTTTACAAATACTGACACAGGACATACGTAAGGATACAGGACATGTGAAAAGTGAATAACGATAGAAAACTCTCCCTTATCTGTCTGTCCATCCATTCATCCATCATCCGTTCATTCAATTTAACTATTCTATCTTATCCTCTCTCCCTCTTCTTTTCCACCCTCCCCTTTCTTTCTGTATATATATTCATCTATTCATTTGTATAAGGTATAACTTACATACAGTAAAATTAATTTTTTAGGATAAAATTCTGAGTTTTGACTGTTATGTAACTACCACCACAATCAAGATAGAAAATAATCTTGTCACAAAATATTTCTCTTCTACTGTGTTCCACTTAATCACTGCCCCTAACCCTAGACACTGACAACCACTGATATGTTTCTCTTCCCTTAACTTTGTGTTTTCCAGAATGCCATGTAAGTGAAAACATCTAGCCTTTGGGATCTTTTTTTTTTTTTAAGATTTTGTTTATTTATTTGACAGAGAGAGAGACAGCGAGAGAGGGAACACAAGCAGGGGGAGTGGGAGAGGGAGAAGCAGGCTTCCTGCTGAGTGGGGAGCCCAATGTGGGGCTCGATCCCAGAACCCTGGGATCATGACCTGAGCCAAAGGCAAACGCTTAACTACTGAGCCACCCAGGTACCCCAGTCTTTGGGTCTTACTGTTTTTACTATCATAGTGTGTTTCAGGTTCATCCATTTTGAGATGGGTATTAGTAGTTTCTTTTTATCACTGAATAATATGTTGATGTACTAATGTTTTATATCTGTTAATTTATTGAAGGATATTTGGGCTCTTCCTTGTTTCTGGTGATCATACAGGAGCAAAGTCACTATAGACATTCACAAACAAGTTTTTGTATTAAGGTAAACTTCCATGTTTCTTGGGTAAATACTTAGGAATGGGATTCTTCCTCACTTTAATAAATTAATGCTGTGGTGTTAATTATTCTCTTTTGTGAATGTATCTCAAGTGTGTTGAGGCAAAAACCTCATTAGATCTGAATGTATTGATAAAATTGAGGTTCTGGACTTACAAAGATCAAATCCTGGGATAAAATCTACTTGGTTAAGGGATATTGTCCTTTTATATATGATATTTTAATCTATTTGTTAGTACATTTTTCAGAACAGCTTTGAGATATAATTCACATACCATAAAATTTACTTTTTTAAAGTGCACGATTCGGTGGACCATTTTGTGTATTCACAAATTCTGCATCATTGCAACTATCTAATTTTAGAACATTTTCATCACCTTAAAAGAAACCACACACTCACCACCTGCCTGTTCTTAGGCCAGACACTTCGCATTTCCCTCTCCTCCAGTGCCAGAAAACCATTAATCCACTTTGTATCTCTAAGGATTCACCTATTCTGGACATTCCATGTGAATAGATTCATACAACTGTAGTGTTCTGTGACTGGTCCTCACACTTAACATGTTTTCAAGGTTCATACTCCTTATAGTATATAATACTTCATTCCTTTTTATTACAAAATAATGTGGATGTTATATTTTATCTGTGTATCAGTTGAACATTTGTTTTTCCCCCCTCACTTGAGCATTATGAATAATGCTATTATGAACATTCATGTATAAGTTTTTGTGCAGACATATGCTTTAGTTTCCTTTGGGTATATCCTAGGAGTGTAATTGCTGGATCATATGGTAACATTAACATTTTGAGAAAGTACTAAAATGTTTTCCAAAATGGCTGTACTATTTCACATTTCCACTGGCAAAGAGGATTCCAATTTCTCTACTTTCACTGACATTTGTTACTGTCATTTTTATTTTAGACAGGCTAGTAGGTGTGAGTGGTATGTGATTGTGGTTTTGATTTGCATTTCCTTTAGAACTAATGATTTTGAGCATCTTTTTATGTAGTTACTAACTACTTGTTTGTCTGCTTTGGAGAAATATCTATTCAAGTCCTTTGCTCCCATTTTAAATTGCGTTGTCTTTTTATTGTAGAGTTGTAAAATTTCATTATACATTCAGAATACGAGTCCTCATCAGTATATGATTGGAAAATATTTTCTACCATTTTTTTTCCTGTTTCATTTATTTTTACTCTAAACTTTTTAATTTTCCCTTATGCTTGCTTTGGGTTTAGTCTGCTCTCCCTTTTCTAGTTTCTTAACATGGAAGCTTAGGTAATTGATTTAATTCTTTTCTAATATAGGCATTTACAGCTATAAATTTTACTCTAAGCCTTGACTTAGCTGTCTACCGTATGTTTTAGTATGCTGTGTTTTGTTTTCACTCCTCACAAAGCATTTTCTAATTTACCTTCCTTGTGTAATCTTTAATCCATATGTCATTTACAGATGTTTGAATTTTTTCATTTATGGATCTCCCAACTCTTTCTGTATTTTATTTCTAATTTAATTTCATGGTGGTTGAACAAAATAATTCATGTAATTTAAATCATTCTAAGTTTATTGAGTTGTCTTTTATGGCCTAACAGATGGTTTATCCTGGGAGATATTTTGTATGGACATGGGAAGAATGTGTATTCTGTTGTTGATTGGAATGCTACATATATGTTTGGACTAGTTAGTTTATAGTGCTATTCAACTCTTCAGTGTCCTTGCTGATCTTTTTTATTCTGTCTACAAGTAGGCTATTGACATCTTCAACTGTTAAATTTAGCTATCTATTTTCTCTTTAATTTTGCTAGCTTTTGCTTCATGTTCTTTGCTGTTGTTAGGTGTATGCTTGTTTATAATTATTATATCTTCCTGGTGGATTGATCCTATTTTAATTATAAAATGTTTTTCTTTGCCCTTAATTTTTGTCTTAAAATCCATTTTGCCTGATATTAGAATAACCACTATTTCTTTATTGTTTGCATCATATATCTATATCCATGCTTTTATTTAAACCTTTTTTTCTTTGCATGTGAAGTTTGCCTATTAAATGCAACATAGATTTAGGTCATGTTTTTATCCATTCTGCCAATCTATGTTTTTGATTGGAGACTTTAAAAAATCTATTTATTAAAAATAAAACTTTATATTTAAAATCTGTAAAATCTGTTCAGATCTATCAGAAGGTGAAAATGAATAATACAGTTCTGAGTGTTGAGGATGTGGAGCAACTGGAACTCTTTACATTGCTGGTGGGAATATAAATGCTAAATAGTTTGGATGATTTTGATACTGTAGTTCCTTAAATAAAGCATGTACATACTGTAGTATTGAGCTGTCCCGCTCTTGGGTATCTAGAGAATTGAAATTGTATGTTCACAAAAAACTTGTACACAAGTGTTGTTAGTACTGTTCATAATTGCCAAGAACTGTTAACAACCCAAATGTCATATAATTAATAAATGGATAAAGAAACTACAATACATCTATGGATGTACATCAAATGGAATACTCTGCCAGCAATACGAAACAAATTATCGATAAATGCAACAACTTAGATCTCAAACATTGTATTGAGTGAAAGGTTACATATTGCATGATTCTAGTTACAGGACATTCTTGAAAAACTATAGGGATTGAAGAACAAATCAGTAGTTGCCGGGAATAATGTGGGGAAGAGGGTGACTATAAAGGAATAGCAGAAAAGTTTTAGGATGAATACTTATTGCTATAAGCACACATGAATCTACGTATGTATTAAAACTCATTGAACTTATACACTCCCCCCCCAAAGATCTACTCTTAATGTAATTAATAATGTATGTTTTATGTCTGCCAGTTTGGTCTTTGTTTTCCATGTATTTTTATCTTTTTTCCCATATTTTACCTCATTATTACTTTCTTTTGTGTTAGATCAATATTTTATAATGCACATTTAATTCCCTTGTTTCTTTAAAAAATATATTTTTTTCAGATTTCTCAGTAGTTGCTCTAGAGATTAAAATTAACATCTTAAGACAATTGAATTTTAATTATACCAACTTAATTCCTAAATTGTACAGAAATTTTGCTCTGGTGTAGCTCTGTTCTCTCTCTTTTCCTTTGGGCTATTATTGTCATACAAATTACATGTGTAAACATCTTAAGCCTTTCAATAGAGATTTAAGATTATTGCTTCGTACATTTACATTTCAAATCAGATAGAGGAAAAAATGAGTTATAAATAAAAATATATATTGTCTTTTATATTTATCTATGGAGTTATCTTTAGTTATGCTCTTTAGTCTGTATGTGGATTCTAGTTATTGTCTAGTGTCCTTTTCTTTTATATTCCCTTTATTATTTCTTGTAAGACAGTTTTGCTAGCATCAGATTTTTTTTTTTTTTTAATTTAGGAGTGTCGGATTTCTTCTGTAATTTTTTAAGTACATTACTGAATTAAAAAAAATACTGATATACTTTTAGTTCTTTCAATATGTCATCCCTCTACTCTCTGGGCCTCCATGGTTTCTGATGAGAAATTAGTTGCTAATCTTTTTGAAGATTTATTATTATTATTATTCATTAGAGAGAGAGAGAGAAAGCGAGCAAGAGCATGAGCACAAGTGCACAAGCAGGGAGAGAGGGAGAAGGAGAAGCAGACTCCCAGCTGAGCAGGGAGCCCCATGTGGGGCTCCATCCCAGGACCCTGGAGATCATGACCTGAGCCAAAGGCAGACACTTAACCAAAGGAGCCACCCAGGTGCCCTGTTAGTTATTAATCTTATTGAGAATCTCTTATATGTGATATGCTGTTTTTTCTCTTGCTACTTTTAAGATTCCCTCTTTGTTTTTATTTTTGACAGTTTGTGTGTGTCTAGATTTGGATGTGTCTTTGAGTTTATCTTGTCAAGAGGTCATTGAGCTTCTATTCACGTAGAATCAGATTTCAGAAGTTTTCAACCATTTCTTCATATCTTCTTCTACTCTTTTTCTCCTCTCCTGGGACTCTCATGAGTATTTGGTACATTTGACAATAGCTGATTGATCGATGGGCTCTGTTTATTTTTCTTGTTTTTTCTTAGTTCCCTCTGACAGAATAGTCTCAAGTTTGCTGATTCCTTTTTTGCCAGCTCAGATTTACTGTTAACTTACTGAATTTTTTTAGTCCAGTTATTCTTCTCAACTATAGAATTCCTACTTCGTTCTTTTTTTTACAATTTTTATCTCTTCGTTGATATTCACTATTTGGTGAAGCATTATTCTCAAGTTTTCTTCAATTCTTTGGATATGTTTTTCTTTAGTTTTTAGAATAGATTTATAATGTTACAAAATCTTTGTCTAATCCACGTCTGGGCTTTCTCAGTGACAACTTCTGTTGACTACTTTTTTTTCTTGTGTATGGCATATACTATCCCATTTCTTTGCATGTCTCATAAAATTTTGTTTAAAACTGGGTATGTTAAATAATATGGCAACTCTGAAAATCAGATTTCCTCTCACTTGCCTCCACCCCACCTTCTCAGGTTTTGTTATTGTTGTTATTGTTGCTTCTTTTTGTCTGTTAGGTTACTTTACTGGTTTTACTAGGCTAATTCTGTAAAAATCTGTGTGTGTGTGTATATATATATATTTTTATATCATGTTTGGCCACTGAAGTCTCTGCTCCGTTAGCTTAGTAATCAGCCAATGATTGGAAATAGCTGTCTATAAATGCTTGAGCCATCCTTTGCTAAGGGGCTCTGTATGTGTTCACACATGTCTTCAGTGCTCTTAGAATTCTTTCTTAGCTTCATGTTCTGCTTATACAAAGCCTCAAAATCAACCAGAGGTGATATTGGGTCCTTGTCAGTTCTTTTCTGAACATACTCACAGCCCTGTCCATGTGTGTGATTTTCTTAATTTTCAGGACTATGTCAGAGCTTTATAAAACTTCCTATGAACATCTTATTCTACCAGTGTATTCTTTTTTTCCCCTTCATCCCCCTTTACCTCCCCTTTCCCTCCCCTTCTCCCTTTCCCTTCCACTTCCCCTCCACTCCTCACCAGCTATTATTTACTCCAACTACTTTGCTGCTTTAGACAGCTGCATTATAAACAATTGCTACTGATTTTTTTTTCCACACATGTCCTTAGGATAGGAATTCTCCTTCTGAGCAAGCTTTTGAGGAAGTACCAATAATAACAAATCCTGTTTTTTGTTTTGTTTTTGTTTTTCTCCCCAGGATGCTACCAGATAGTGAATATTTCTTGGAATGGGACTTCTTGGATTACTCCAAACTGCCCTCTCTAGTGGCTGCTATGCTGCTGTTTTTCACAGCTTCTCTGTTGTGAGGCTGCTTATGTTTAAGTTTACTGTGATTTGAAGAGAGTGGTACAGAGATAGGGAAGTTAAAATGCCACAAAGAGTGTTCATTCTTAGATTCAGCCATTTTTTCTTGAATAAATGCTTCTGGACTGTTGCCTTAGGTTTATTTCTGGAGTGTTGATAAAGTTGATCTTAACCAATATTTCCAGTATTCTTTTTGCTTTTTATAGAAGAATGAATTTTGAGGCCTTAATCTGCCATTCTGGAAGTATATCTACCCTTGTGAATATATTTTTGAGTTTTTTTTTTCATCTATCTCCATAAGACTTTTAATTTTATTTTAGTATTTAGTGTGTGGTATTGATATTGATGTAATGCTGGCCTCATGATATCCACTGGCAAATACTCTTTTTCTGCCTTCTATCCTTTGTGTAGGATAGGTGTTTTATCTCAAAGCCTTGATAGAACTCAGCATCGAAGCCATCTGGGCCTGCAGTTTGTGGGAAGGTTTTCAATTTTAGATTCAAGTTCTTTCGTGTGTGTGTGTGTGTGTGTGTGCGCACGTGCTATTAAGATGTTCCTCTTTTTGTGTCAGTTTGTATAATTTGCACATCAAGAAATTTGTCTCCTATGTGTTAGCTGTTCCACTTTTGGCATAAAGTTTTTAATATATTTCTTACCCTTTGCTGTTTGTGGATTTTTCTATTTATGTAGCTTTTTCACGTCTTATTGTTATGCCTTTTTCTCTGATCAGTCTAGCTAGAGGCTTACCAATTTTATTAAGGTTTATAAGCCAGTCTGATTGGTTTCATTGAAATTTCTCTATCACATCTCTTTTCTAATTCCTTTGTGCTATTAGAGGTTATTTCTGGACTCTATTGTACTGATATGTCTATGCTTATGCCAGTATCACAGTAGTATAACTTTATAGTAAATTTTGAAATTGGGAAATGTGAAGTCTCCAACTCTGCTCTTCCATTTTCACAATTGCGTTGACTATTCTGGGTCACTCACATTTGCATATAAATTTTACAATCAGTTTCCATTTCTGCAAAAATACCTGCTGGGATTCAGGTAAGGATTCATAGAATCTACAGATCACTTTGGGAAGAATTGTCACCATCAAAGAGCTCATTACAGGGAGTGCAGAACTTCATTTATTTGACTTTATTTGAGCATTTTTTGTGTGAATGTACATAGAAAAGGTGACCTATAAAATCTTAGATAAAGTGCTTAAAATTCAGTGGCTTGATTTTTATCAGTTCTCTAAGAGGAGGATTGGCAGAGGTAGTTAGAGAGTAGAAAGGTTTGAATTCTGTACCTAGAGGATAGGAGTAGAAAGGGCACAGAAATACAAGTCTGAGGGCCTCAAAATACCAAATACAATACTAGGGCTGATAAGTTGTTTCTGGGGAGAAATGCAGTTTAGCATGGATAGTATGTAATTGCATAGGAAATGTGTGTAGCACAGAAATAAGCACATGAGATACATACAAGGCTTGGAGGGATTTAACTTCACTGGTTCTTACAGTTTCAGCAAGAATATCCTAAACTTTGAGGAAGGTACATAGACATATGTATACTGAGGATGAGTGTATGTCTCATGGAACTACTGTTACACTATGTCAGCTTGCTTCAGTTTTGTGGCCAAGAAGCCAGGGCTTAATGGTGGGATGTTTTTTTTTTTTTTTTTTTTTTTTTTGTGGTGAGAACATTTAAGATCTACTTTCAAGTATACAGTACACTGTTTTAAACTATAGTCACCACACAATACATTAAATCCCCAGAACTTATTTATCTTATAACTGGAATTTTGTACTCTTTGACTCTCGCAATTTCCCCCACCTTCAGTCCCTGGCAACCACCAATCTACTCTTTTTTTATGGGATTGGCTTTTTAGATGCCACATATAAATGAGATCATGTGATATGTTGTCTTTATCTGGCTTATTTCACTTAGCATAATGCCCTTGAATTTCATCCATGTTGTATTTGCAACAAATAGCAGGATTTTTTTTTCTTCATGGCGGAGTTGTGTTCTAGTTTGTGTGTGTGTGTCTGTGTGTGTGTGTGTGTGTGTGTGTGTGTGCGTGCGCATATATACACTAAAGATTTTTTCCCCATTTACTTATCAATGGAAATACAGGTTGTTTCTAGGTTTTGGCTCTTGTAAATAATGCTATAATGAACATGGGAGGGCTGTATCTCTTAGAGGTCCTGTTTTTATTTCCTTATTTATTTTTATTTCCTTCAGGTATATGCAGGAAAGTGGGATTGTTGGATTGTATGGTAGTTCTATTTTTAACTTTTTGATAAACTTCCGTATTGTTTTCCATAATGGTTGAACCAATTTACATTCCCATTAAATAGTGTATAAAGGTTCCCTTTTCTCTACATCTTTACCAACATATCTTAATCTCTTGTCCTTTGTATAATAGCCACCCTAACAGGTGTGAGATGAAATCTTGTGGTTTTGATTTGCATTTTCCTGATTAGTGATATACATATACTTGTTACCATTTGCATGGTATTTCTGGGGAAATGTCTATTTAGGTTCTTGTTCATTAAATTGGACTATTTTATTTTTGTTTTTGCTTTTGAGTTCTGTGAATTCCTTAAATATTTTGGTTATTAACTCATTATCAGATATGTGATTTACAAATATTTTCCCCCCCATTCTATAGTTGGCCTTTTCAGTTTGTTGGTTGTGGGTTTTTTTTTTTTTTTTTGGGGGGGGGAGGGTTTCCTGTGCACAGGCTTCATAGTTAATATGTAGTCTTACTAGTTGGTTTTTGCTTTTGCTGCTTATGCTTTTGGTATCCTATAAAAAAAAAAAATCCTTGCCAAGATCAATGTAAGGGAGCTTTCCTCAGTTTTCTTCTAGGAGTTTTAGAGTTTCACATTTTCTATTTAAATCTTTAGTACACTTCAAATTAATTTTTGTAGGTGGCGTAAGGTTGGGGTCCAGTTTCATTACTTTAACATGAATAGTCAGTTTCCCCAACACCATTTATTGAAGAGAATCTCTCTTCTTGTGTATTCAGTTGGCTTTCTTGTCAAATATTGGCCATATATGAGTAGATTGATTTCTGGGATCTTAATTCTGTTCAATTGGTCTGTGTGTCTGTTTTTATGCCAGTACCATACTGTTTTGATTTGTATAGCATTGAATATAGTTTGAAATCAGGAAATGTGATGTGTCTTGCTTTTGTTTTTCTCAAGATTGCTTTGACTGCTCAGGGTCTTTTGTGTTTCATACACATTTGAGTATTCTATTTCTGTGAGTAATGTCATTGGGAAAAGATTGTATTAAATCTTTAGAGGTCTTTGAGTAGCATGGGCATTTTAACAATATTAACTCTTTTGAGCCATAAACGTAGGATATCTTTCCACATATTTGTGTCATCTTCAGTTTCGTTCATCAGTGTTTTGCAGATTTCAGTATGCAAATCTTTCATTTCCTTGGTTAAATTTATTCCTAAGTATTTTATTGGTTTGAATGCTATTGTAGATGAAATTATTTTTTAAATTTCTTTTTCATATAGCTCATTGTTAGTATATAAAAGTGGATTTTTTTCTGTATTTTTTTGTATGCTCTAACTTTACCGAATTCATTAGCTCTAACAGTTTTTAGAGGTCCTTAGGATTTTCTCTATATAAGATCATGTCATATGCAGAGATAATTTTACTTCTTCCCTTCCAATTTAGATGCCCTTTACTTATTTTTCTTGCCTATTGCTCTGACTAGAACTTTTAGTACTCTGTTGAATAGAAGTGGTGAGAGCGGGCACCCTTGTTTTGTCCCTGCTCTTAGAGGAAAAGCTTTTACCCTTTCACCATTAATGTTAGCTGTGGGCTTGTCATATATGACTTTTATTAGGTTGAAGTATGTTTTTTCTATATTTTGTTGAGAGGGTTTTTTTTCATAGTACATTATTAGTATTTTTTTACTTAAATTCAATTAGCCAAGGTAAGGTACATCATTAGATTTCGATAAAATGTTTGATTCATCAATTGTTGAGAGTTTTTATCATGAAAGGATGTTGAATTTTAGCCTAATGGTTTCTACCATGTAAAATGTAAATATTCTATTGGGATCCATATAGTAATTTGAAAACAAAATCCAAGTGTTGAGTAATTTGGATTTTTAACATAAAACATTTTTATATTTTCAGATCCAAATTTAATCTATAAATTCCCTTTATGCCTTTTGTTTATCTAATTTAAATTCACTTATTAAATACCATTTTGCGAGGACTCTTAAGCCGATTTACTGTGTATTTTGATTAGAATTATTCATTAAAGCCATAAAATTCAAAGGCAGTGGATTTCATTTTAATGATCATTGTCAATATAACATTTCATAATGGAAAAAAAAATCGTCCTTGGTTTTTGAAGTAAAATTGAGTATAATTCTTCTTCTGTTGTTTTAATCATAATTTGATTGAGGCATAAATGTGATTTTAATGGAAAATAATAGTAATAAAACATCTGTATTTAATACCTTTTATGTATTATTTCATTCTCCTCTGGGTAGAACAGAAAAAGGGAAAAGATATACAGTGGCTAACTGGACATAATAAAAATTTTTTTTTTAAAAAAGGAAAAGAAATAACTTGGATTTTAAGTTCTTTATACTAACTATCTCATGGCAATAATTACTTGGAAATCAAAGGCAGATCTGAGGATTATTAGAAGAAAATGCCTATGGTTATTGACTTGTAGGAGGTAGAGTCAAACTGGGATTGATCAAGTGAAGAAACTGTTTAAAAGTAAGAGAGAGTATATCATTCCTGAGAGATACGAGAAGCAGGGAGAAACTGTTGTTCAAAGACAACTTTTAATACAGGTCGATTTTGTATTAGAAATATGCTAAACTTCTGAGTATTCTTTTTTTTTTTTTTTAAAGATTTTATTTATTTATTTGATGGATAGAG
The DNA here is from genome assembly GCF_024610735.1 of Ursus americanus. Taxonomy (NCBI): domain Eukaryota; kingdom Metazoa; phylum Chordata; class Mammalia; order Carnivora; family Ursidae; genus Ursus; species Ursus americanus. Next base: position 45,290,052 of record NC_142127.1, read on the forward strand.
AGACAGCCTGTGAGAGAGGGAACAGAAGCAGAGGGAGTGGGAGAGGAAGAAGCAGGCTCCCAGCAGAGGAGCCTGATGCGGGGCTCGATCCCAGAATGCCGGGATCACGCCCTGAGCTGAAGGCAGATGCCCAATGACTAAGCCACCCAGGCACCCCCTGAGTATTCTTTTTTTAAAAAAGTCTATGCATTAATGGTGTGCCTGGGTGACCCAGTTGGTTAAGCGTCCGATTCTTGTTTTTGGCTCAGGTCATGATCTCGGCTCAGGTCATGATCTCAGGGTCATGGGACTGAGCCCTGTGTCAAGTTCCACACTTAGCATGGAGTCTGCTTGGAATTCTCTCTCTCCCTCTTTCCCTCCCCCCGCCCCATGCTCACTGTCCCTCCCTCGCTCTCAATAAATAAATGAATAAATCTTCAAAAATAAAAGTCTATGCAGAAACTATAAGAATTATATTTACATTATAACACTGGTGGTAACATTGAGGAATCAAGAGCAAGAGCTCAGACTTTATGATCACAGGTAGAGCAGGACTTCTGGGGCCTGTTAGTAGGTAGAGGTTCTGCAGAAATCTACTCCTCTCTGGGGTGATGCTGGTCCCAGAGAAGAAGTCACAGAGCTGGAACTTTCCTGGGCCATGTGGGACTACTATCCCTATGTGGTGAGCTTCCCTGACCCTCTCCCCATAGGAGCTCCTAGGTTCAAGTCTCAAGTTGTGGACTTTACTACATTCTAAGTTGTTTTCATATTTTCAATCATTGATACTTTCAATCTAAGATTAAACTCCCAAGGGAACTTTGTGGATGAGTAATATGCAGTATTAGGACCCAAGTGAGAGACAAAATATAGATGGGAACGATGAGCCTAATAATAAGATAGCAAGAGTCTGGGATGTGCTAAGTTAGAGTAAGTTAAAGGAACAATCAAGTGGTTGAGATAGATGACTACTTTGTATTTCTAGGAAAGGTTATTAAGAACCTGTGTTGAGCAAAGCAGTTTACTAGAAACTGAAGATAAATATAAAGTAAGAAATACATTTGACCGTGATGACAATTAATGAGAGTATTTAATACAAATGCCAATAATATATAAAACCTAGATTGAGAGGCTGAGTTTTAGAGATTTTTGACATTTCGAAATAAGCCTGGTATACTGGTAAGGCAGGAAATCTAGAGGCCTATTTACTTGGGGCCATTGACCTTCAGAAGAGAAGAAAGAGCTGTTAACGTTGGAGTTCAGATCTACCAAAGCAGGGCTGGGGTGATACAGCTTGAATGGGCTCTCTTTAGATCTCTACGGAGCAAATTCTGAAAGAACTCAGCCTGTGGAAAGCAAGAACTATGGGTAATGGTTTGTATTAAAAGCTTAGTGGACAAAGGGAAGAAGTAATTCGGAGTATAGACAAGTTTCAACCATTCATATTTGTCTTCTGGTCCAGTATCTATTGAAATTATGTCTGAATCTAGGAAGTGTTATAGTGAAGAAACAAAGTAGATTCTCTTCCAAGTTGCCTTTCTTTAGGTTGTGGCTTTCATTCTGTTACAAGAGCATCTTAACATATAAGAAGCATAAGTCATTTCATTCAATCCTTACTGTGAACTTGGGATGAAGTTATTAATAAGTATCCTTATTTTACACAGGGGAAAATGGGGGCTTTGAGAATTTTATTAATTTTTAAGATTAAAATAGAACTGGACTTGGATTTGAATCTGTATCCCATGCTGTAACATCAATTGTGCCTGCCCTCAAGAAATGGAGTAAACATGCAAATGGGAAAAGATTTTTATTGTGGAGACTTGAAATTTAAGTCTTAAAAACAATAACAACAACACATTTTCTCTGTGTTTTTTTGGTTGTGCAAGAGAGTCAAATATTTTAGGGGGAAAAAAAAGCAGTGGGTGGAAGCTGGGAAATAAGACATGGGCAGCTCTGGGGGCAAAGCGACTGGTCTCTACTCTGTAGAAAATTTGGCTTTGGGCCTCTCTTCCCAAGTGATATATGACAAAAAGCTGATTGGATGACAGGTGCAGGGAGGGTTAATCAGATTAAGGCAGCCCTCCAACAAACCCATAAACCCCTAGACTTAGAAACTCTGATGGCAGCCCTCCTAGGGAGCTTGATACTATCGCTTTACTATCTCTCAGTAAACTTTCCTTTGCTGCCCACCACTTTTCGTCTGGTCTACCTCTTCATTCTTTGAAATGGCATGACCAAGAACCACGGGCACCAAAGGAGAAGGAAATCCTTTAACAGCTATATATGTGTTTTTTGCTTGTCAGTCCTAAGCAAGGGACAGACCCAAAGGATTTAATTAAAAGCAAGAAATTCTTTGACATTTTAATCCTTTAATATCACTAAGATAGCATTAGAATTCCAAACTAAACTTAAAATCATCTATGCTTTTCATTTGAGAATTAATCTTAGAATTTTTATTTTTCTGAATCAGATCTGCTCTAACACAGTCATTAGACAATAAAAATTTTTATTGCTATATGCTGGGTCTATGGTATTGTGTGGGTAACTAGCCTCCTTCAAGTGGGCCGTGACATTAGTTTTCTTCCAAATTCTAGAAATATTCTTACTTAAAATATTATATTGTTAGGATGAGCTGCATGTAATTTGGTGTCTTTTTTACAGCTTTCGGGATGTATTTGGGGGATGTTTCTGGGCAAATTCTCTAAATCTCCTTAGAGAACACTTGTAATAATCATTTGACAAATATATTAGAGCAATTGTCATTCAAATGTTTTGCGTATTTTCTATTTTAGGATTACATTTCATTCTTTTTGTGCTTTATCACATACAATGGCATATCAAATTCAACAGATAGTATTATAACATCTTAAATGAAAATTTTAAATTTACAAAAGAAAATTTTCTAGTTTTCTTATGTATTATGTTGATGAAAGATAATGGTATAATTTTTAAAATGTAATTCTGGGTCTAATGTACACTACTATTCAAAAGAATATGGAAAAAAGGGTATGCTTATGATCTCAGACAAAGTGCTGTCGTCTCCTTTGTCTGCAGGTCTGAATTAACAATTTGACTGCCAAGAGAAATAAGGATTTTCCAGTTACTCCTTGTTCTTCTTTCCTCCTTACTCCATAGAAAACAGATTTTTACTTATTTTTAAGACCTAAGCTACTTTTATAAATAACATTATTTATGAGACTTACTGTCATTTCTAGATGTAAACTTTTTGTTTTATTTTATTTATTTATTTTTTAAAGATTTTATTTATTTGACAGAGAGAGAGACAGCCAGCGAGAGAGGGAACACAAGCAGGGGGAGTGGGAGAGGAGGAAGCAGGCTCACATCAGAGGAGCCTGATGTGGGGCTCGATCCCATAATGCCGGGATCACGCCCTGAGCCGAAGGCAGACTCTTAACCGCTGTGCCACCCAGGCGCCCCTAAACTTTTTGTTTTAGTCCTTTACATAGTAACTCTGTGAGCCTCTTTATCAGAATGACTTCTTTCTTTGATGTCTTTGAGTGGGATGATGGGAATCAACTTGTCTAATTGTACAATTTCACACCAACATAAAAATCCTTTCTTGAAGAACTAGGAAAGGTGTTTTCCACCTTAATTTTTCCAGTGCATACTTTGGTGTGTAATCATTTAAATAAACTATTTCTGGGGCAGGGCATTGGGAGTTCTGAAATTAGCATTTCCTTAGGGGATTGTCAACAGAAGTTCTGTGTAATAAAAAATTTACTCTTGTCCAAAAAAAGAAGTCTGGCCTTTGCCTTAGGCTTCTGGGAAATAATCTCTAAACCCTTGGAATGCCATGCTTGATGGGAGTGTCTTTGTTTTGGGGTCTTAGGTCACTAAATGGTCTTTCTGATGTTGTTGGCCTCCACCATAAGACTAACGGTGTGACTTGGAGCGGAGACTTTGGGTCATGGGTATCATTTGATCTCCAGGACAGTATTCTGAGATTAGCCACATGGGAGGTCAATCAATCTATGTCTACAAAATGGAACCCTGATGAGGTGAGCATCCTTGGTTGGCATTATGCTGTGTGTTTTGTCATGTACTTGTCCATGACTTCATGGGGAGAGGACAGTGGAAGCCTTGTATTTGGTACCTTTTCTGAACTCTGCCCTATATGCTTCTTTCCACTGCTGATTTTAACCTGTATCCTTTCCCTATGATACACCATAAATATGGGAATAAAAACTTTTTTAGCATAGTTCTGTGAGTCCTTCTAATGAATTGTAGAACCTAAAGGTGGGCTTGGGGACCTTCAGACTTGCAGTTGGTATAAGTAATGAGGATAGTCTTGAGTGGGAATTGCTACCACTAACCAGAAAGTTGGCTAGAACTTTTATGCCTTTATTTTCCTAAACAGAAAAAAATTCATGATTCAGCAATGGATTAAAGCCTAAAAAGTACAGTTAATTAATAAAAACTCGGGCATCTTTCTGTGTGTGTTTGGGTGTATATTTGCACATGTAGTTTTATGCTTACTCTCCGTGTGTTGACTTCAGAAACTCAAAGTAGTGTGATAAGATTACATCTGAAGTTAAAAAAACATTTAATGTGGTGACTTTTACTTTCAGGAAGAGTAGGGTACAGGATTGGGGGCTGTAATTGACTCACCCATCACTGGAAATTGCCATTCCAGAATCTAGGGCAGCCATCACCTGCTCTCACAACTGTGGAGCTGGCTAGTACTCATCCCATCTGCAGAGGAATCTGTCATTAGCCAAGGTCTGAAGGGAACCCTTCATTCAGTTGTATACAGATTCTTAAATGTTTTTCATTGCCACTGAGGTTTTATTCAACATTACAAAGAAAATACAGAGAAGATGAACATTTTTGGACTGAAAAAGACCTCAGTTTGAGTTCCAGCTTTGTTTTTAATTAGCTGTGAAAACTTAGGCAAGCTGTTTTAACCTCTTTGGGTCTTAATTTCTATTAAAAAAAAAAGTTGAACTAGATTATCTTTTAGACCCCACATGGCTTTAAAATGAGATGATGTTTAAGTAGTTTTAAAAACTTAGCTTCTAAACATAGGTCGGATTTCCAAACTTGAGAGGCCAGAGGCACAAATCCTGGAGTTCTCTCTGTGCCTGCTAAGCTAAGAATTGAAAGTAAACTGCTCTTCTCCCTCCATAAACAGGTGCAGTCTGGCATCTCTCGTACAAGTTTAAGTTTTTGCATCATGAATAAGATTAGAAAACACTTTTACCCAAATATTCTTTGCATGCCTGCTTTTCTGTCATTTAGGGAGTATATTTTTAATTAACATAATATTTTGCAGCACAGATTGTTTTAACAAATTCCATAGCCTTAATTTATAAGAACTACATTTTTAAATTATTTATGATTAAAATCTGTTACTAATTGTAGTGTTTTTATGATACTTGTACTTCATTACAGTTCTGCCTCTCCTTAGCATTTCCAAAGCATCAAGTCATTTTGTGATCTGTATCAGGCCATTAATATGTGTCATCATAGGGTGGATAGAGGTGGAGGAGATTAATTGGGGTCAAGGAAAGAGACGAGTGAAAGAAACAGGAAAAAGATACAGGAAAAAATAACTTCAACCTAAATAAGAAGTACCTTGATGGTATCATTCCATTTATATAAAACATTTGTGTGACTGTAAGTGTGCATGCACATAATTAGAAAAACATGTGTTTTTCTTTTTTTTTTTTTTTTTTGAAGATTTTATTTATTTGACAGAGAGAGATCACAAGTAGGCAGAGTGGCAGGCAGAGGGAGAGGGAGAAGCAGGGAGCCCTATGTAAAACTCGATCGCAGGACTCTGGGATCATGATCTGAACTGAAGTCAGTCACCCAAGTGACTAAGCCACCCAGGTGCTCCAGAAATACATGTTTTAAATGAATGTCTATATACTGATATATGGAAATAGCTATTTAAAATGAAACATGAAAAGACAGGTTACAGATGAAGGTATAATGTATGAGTCAATTCTGAAAACAAACACCTGTGTAGGTGTATGTATTTGGGTGTGTGTTTGGGTGAACAAGAGAAAAGTGAAAGTGCACGTGCCAGGCTGCTAAAATGAGTTCTGCAAGGCAAATAGACCTTGGTGGGTGGGTTGGGAAGAGATGATAATCTCTTGCTCTACCCAATTCTGAATTTTTTCATTTGACTTAATGTATATATTCCTTTTGTAATTTGAAAAACATCAGATTAGATGTAGAAATCTAAACTGGTGGTATTTGTTAATTTTCTCTTTAATATATAAGGGACTGTACATTGATGAATCTGCACGACTACATTTGTGTACTTAGCTAATAGTTTATAAAACATTTTTCATAGAACTTTGAAAATTTTCTTGCATTTTTATCCATGTTCAAATGCTTAATTAAATCTATTGAACTACTAAAGCTATAATTCCATTGAGTATTTCAAACTTTTTAGACAGCAGGCAGAACATACACAAACACAAACATTAATGGACTAATACTCATTGTATTCAAAATCTTTGGCAATACAAATTTAATGTTTATTTCTATGTATTTTTTAATTTGACTAAATGAAAATTGGGCATACGATCAACCACAATTTCTAGGACTTTTCTCATGAAATGCTGTTAGATGAAGTCTTTGACCATTCTCCCCTTGACAAGTAACTTGTATTTTTAATTAAAAAAATAGCTCATTTGTTGTTAATATTGAGATAATAAAGATAATTACCCTCAATTACCCTTGTATTCACATGGCAGATTAATATCTAATTTTCTAATTTCTCATTTGTATATCTACTTTTTCACTAAAATGAGGTCATAATTCACATATTTTAAACTGAATTATTCTTACTGTACATATTCAGCAGATATTCTTAATAAGACAATATAATATTTTACTATGAAGTTATAGAATAATTTAAGACAATTTACTTAGCCAATCATCAGCAGTTTGAAATGTAGGTTATATACAGTTCGTTCTGAACTTAATGGTATTGCATCAAACAATGTTGTACATAAATTTATGGGACATCCATAATTATTTCCTTGGTATAAGGACTTGTCGCATCAAGGAATATAAAATATACAATACTGCTAATTGGTATTGTAAGTAGATACATTTAAATGTAAAAACTCAAGCATTTTTGTTTTTTCAGAGGTGGGGAAGAGTTTTATACACCACTGGTGAAAGTGTAAACTGACATAGCATTTTTGAAGGATGATTTAATTACACCTACCAAGCAAGGAAAAGAACAGTCAGTTATAAGTTCTTTTTTCTGTCAGATTCACAGCTTTTTTCTTTTGGCCTAAAGGAAAAAATCAAATACATTTTTTTCCTTCTGTCCTGTTAAAATTTTTTTGAATCCTGAATCTGTTCCCAACATCAGAGCTACTCTTCACTTTGTACATTTAATGAGTAAATCTTCTTGAACAAGATATGCCAAATACAAAATAAAGTTGTGAACTGTTAAGGTATTTTTTTTTTCTTTTGACCCCTTCATCCATTTCTCCCACCCACCCCTGGCAACCATTAATCTGTTCTCTCTGTTAGCTTGTTGTTTTTTTGATTCCACTTGTAAGAGAGCATGTGGTCCTTGTCTTTCTCTGACTTATTCACTTAGCATAGCGCACTTGAGGTCCATCATGTTGTCACAAATGGCAAGATTTCATTCTTTTTTTCATATCTTTGTGTGTATATGCATATATGCCACAATTTCTTTATCCATTCATCTATTGATAAACACTTAGTTTGTCTCCATATCTTGACGATTGTAAGTAATGCTGCAGTGAACATAGAGGTGCATTTTTATTTTTTTGAGTTAGTGTTTTCATTTTCTTGGGATAAATATCCAGAAGTGGAATTTGCTGGATCATATTGGAGTTCTATTTTTAATATTTTGAGGAACCTCCAGACTATTTTCCATAGTGGCTGCACCAGTTACATTCCTATCAACAATACATAAGGGTTTCCTTTTCTCCACATCCTCCCACCGATATTGGTCATTTTTTGTCTTTTGAAAATCACCATTTTGACAGGTGTGAGGTGATATCTCATGGTGGTTTTGATTTGCATTTTCCTGATGATGAGTGATGTTGAACATCTTTTCATGTAGCTGGTGGTCATCTGTATGTCTTCTTTGGGAAGATATCTTTTTTTTTTATTTTTTTTTTTATTTTCTAAAAGATTTTTATTTATTTATTCAACAGAGATAAAGACAGCCAGTGAGACAGGGAACACAAGCAGGGGGAGTGGGAGAGGAAGAAGCAGGCTCACAGCAGAGGAGCCTGACATGGGGCTCGATCCCATAACGCCGGGATCACGCCCTGAGCCGAAGGCAGACGCTTAACCGCTGTGCCACCCAGGCGCCCCTTCTTTGGGAAGATATCTATTCACATTTTCTGCTCATTTTTTTAATCAGAATGTTTTTTCACTATGAAATTGTATGAGTTCTTCACATATTTTAGATACTGTTTTCTTACATGATTTGCAAATATTTTCTCCTATTCAGTAGATTTTTTCCTTTTGTTGATGGTTTCCTTTGCTGAGCAGATGTAATCCTAAGAAGTAATCCTACTTACTTATTTTTGGTTTTGTTACTTCTGCTTTTGGTGTCAGATTAAAAAATTATCACCAAGACCTATGTCAAGGAGATTACTGCCTGTTTTCTTTTATGAGTTCTATGTTTCCAGGTCTTAGCTGATCTTTATATGTGGTGTAAGATAGTGCTGAAGTTTCATTCTTTTGCAGGTGGCTGTCCAGTTTTCCCTACATTATTGAAGAGCTTTCCCTTTCCTCCTTTTTGTATTATTGATTCCTTTGTCATAAATTGACTATATGTGTAGGTTTATTTCTGGGCTCTCTGTTCTGTTCCATTGATCTACGTGTTTTTATGCTGATACCATACCATTTTATTTTTACTTTATTTTTTACTTTTTTTTATAAAAGATTTTATTTGTCAGAGAGAGAGAGAGCACGCTCAAGAGCGCAAGGGAGTGCCCAAGCAGGGGGAGCGGCAGAGGGAGAGGGAGAAGCGGACTCCCCACAGAGCAAGGAGCCTGATGTGGGACTCCATCCCAGGACCCTAGGAACATGACCTGAGCCTATGGCAGATGCTTAAGGAACTGAGCAACCCAGTCTTCCCGATACCATTACTGTTTTAATTACTATAGCTTTGTAGTATAGTTTGGAATCAGGGAGCCTGATGGTCTCTAGCTTTGCTCTCCTTTCTCAGGATTCCCTTGGGTATTTGGGTTCTTTTGTGGTTCCATACAAACTTTAGAATTGTTTGTTTAGTTTCTTTGAAAAATGTCATTGGAATTTTGACACGGCTTGCATTTAATTTGTGGATTGCTTTGGATAGTATGAACATTGTAACAGTATTGAATCATTCAGTCCATGAGCTTAAAATACCTTTATATTTATTTGTGTCATCTTTAATTTCATTCATTTGAGGTCTTGTAGCTTTCAATATATCGGTCTTTCATCTTCTTGGTTAAAATTATTCCTAGGTATCTTATTCTTTTTGTTGTAAATGGTATTTTTAAAATTTCTCTTTCTGATAGTTATCCGTGTATAGAAAGACAACAGATTTTTGCGTATTGATTTTTGTATTTTGGAACTTTACTGAATTCATTTATTCTAAGTTTCTTGATGGAGTCTTTTAAAATTTGCTATGTATAATATTATGTCATCTACAAAGAGTGACAGTTTTACTTCTTCCTTTGCAGTTTGGATGCCTTTTACTTCTTTTTCTATACTCAGTTTTTGTGCTTCCCTAGGGTTATGGCAGTACTTATTTTGATATTATTTTATGGCTTCAGAGCAGAAGTATTTTAATATAGTTCATGTATTCAAATAATCTTTTCAGACTAAAAAGGAAAAAAAAAACAAAACAAAACACTCTCTCCGGCCCATCTAAGTTACAATATCTAGATTATCAACAGATAGATTCTTTGAGTCCTGGTACCTGGTTGTTTCTTTGACAGTGAGTCAAATCTTTACCTCTCTTCAGATCTGACTTCACGTGTATATTGATAAGACTTCTTTATTTTTATCTGAATTATTACATATTTTAACTTACTATCTTTTCTCTAAAATGTACATTGTATGTGTATGATTTGATTGTCCAGCATTACATATCCTATAGAATTATTATTGTATAATATTGGTTCACTTTCTTAGCATCATTAAAATGCATTAATGTCATTACAAGTTGGTGATCATCCACATAATTAATGTCTTAGGTTAACTTCTCAGAATCATTTTCTTATGTCCTATCTATTTAAAACATTTGTCTAATTAATCATTTTATAATATTGACCTCTTTCCACCTAGCTATAATGAGAGACCATTGGTCGTAACCAGTTGCTAGTTTTGCAGGATGCTTTGCCTTAGACATAGTTCATTGTGTTTACTCTTACTTACTTGTACACAGAAAATGGTATACAACCTATACCTTATAAAAAGACATACACAGGCACCTGGGTGGCTCATTCAGTTATTTCTCTCTTTCTTTCTTTCTCTCAAATAAATAAATAAAATCTTTAAAAATAAAATGAAATAAAATACAAAGACATGCACTTGGGGGCACTTCGGTGCCTCATTGAGTTAAGCATCTAACTCTTGATCTCAGCTCAGGTCTCAGTCTCAGTGTTGTGAATTCAAGCCCTGAGTTGCTCTCCATGCTAGGCATGGAGGCTACTTGAAAAAGACATACTTAGTAGAAGCAAAATGCCTATGTGTATTAACATCGATGTTACTAATTGACATTATTTAGAGTGCTATTACTGACTTGTATTGGCATTGGCTATGTTTATTGAAATGACTAAAATCTAAAACCTATCCTTTAATATATATCCATGTTTTGCATAGCTAAAACCTTTTTGTAATTTATATTAGTTATTTTCTTTCAATATGAAAATAAATGAAGAGTATTTCACAAGCTCAGTTTATTTTCATTATTTATAATATTGAAGATTGTGATTGTAGTGGCTTAAATTGTTACAACCAGAACAGTGTTAGCCCCATCAAGTTGTGTGGTTTGTTTTATTTTTATTTACTGCCACCCCATAATTCCTAAAAGCATCCTTGCCTTCTGACAATAATGTTCTAGGACCAGAGTTCTTCCAAACTACAGAATCAGCTGGACTACCAGGATCTCTCACACCTTTCAGTAGAAAGAGGCCATAATTTGGAAACTCGGACTTAATCAGATTGGTGGTGGTGGGTCAAGTCCTGCTGCTGCCATTAGCCTGGTTGAAATATAAAGATACATGTGTTAACACTGAATCCAGGAAAAGGCTCACATGTATGAAAGCTTAATGGTAGAAGTGGAAATATATAATGGAGAAAGGGTGGTTATTCAGTATATGTTGCTGTGACAATTGGCTATCCACAAACTAACTAAAATCAGATCTCAATCTCAAATCATGCACAAAATAAATGCTATAAAAAGACTAAAATAGGAAAAGTAGCAATTGAAATGATTAGAGGAATATACTTTTTTAAAAAAAATTTAATACCCAGCTAAAGAGTGACACAATGTGAGCAAATTGTAAAAGATGGATTAGTATATTAAATAAGATTTGTGTGACAAGAGATGCTATCAACAAAGTGAAAAGAATTTGAAAAGACTAGATTGAGAGAGAGTATTTCAGTGCATATATCTGAGAGAGGATTAGTATCAAGAATATATACTTTTAAAAACAACTATATACCATTAAGGGGAAAAAAACAATTTGATATATAAATGGGTGAAAATGTAAACAAGCACTTCAAAAAGAAAAATCACATTGTCAATATTGACATGGAAAACTACTCAACCTTTTCAGAAATCACAGAAACACAAAACAACCAAAAACTAACACCATTCTGTTTGGCAAATCTCAAGAAGTCTGATAATTCCAAGTGTAAGCAGGGAAATGGGGAAATCAAATCTCTTGTGCAGTACTGATAGAGTACGGAGATATGAGCATGTAAGAATATAGCTTTGAAGAACAATTTTGTGTTCTGCAGTAAAGCTGAATATATAAATACCCAGCAATTCTGCTTCTCAATAAATCAAGCAGAGCAGCATTTTTTATATGTTTTCGTCATCTCTGCATAGACATATACAAGCTAATACAGAAGTTTTGTGGGGGAGGAAAAATAATTTTCCCTCTACCCTTCTAAGTTCCTGGCTGAGATATCCCTATAGAAAAAAAATTTTTTTATTATGATATGTTAGTCACCATACAGTACATCATTAGTTTTTGATGTAGTGTTCCATGATCCATTGTTTGCGTATAACACCCAGTGTTGCATGCAATATGTGCCCTCCTTAACACCCATCACCGGGCTAGCCCATCCCTCCACCCCCTCCCCTCTAAAACCCTCAGTTTTTTTCCCCAGAGTCCAGTCTCTCATGGTTCATTTCCCCTTCTGTTTACCCCCCCTTCATTTTTCCCTTCCTTCTTCTACTGATCTCCCTGCTATTCCTTATGTTCCACAACTGAGTGAAACATACGATACTTGTCTTTCTCTGCTTGACTTATTTCACTTAGCATAATCTCCTCCAGTCCCATCCACGTTGATGCAAATGTTGGCTAATAGTTCTTCCTGATGGCTGAGTAATATTCCATTGTATATATGGACCACATCTTCTTAATCCATTCGTCTATTGAAGGGCATCTCAGCTCCTTCCACAGTTTGGTTATTGTGGACAATGCTGCTATGAACATTGGGGTGATTACGGCTCTTCTTTTCACTACATCTGTATCTTTGGAGTAAATACCCAGTAGTGCAATTGCTGGGTCATAGCTACCCATAGCTCTATTTTTAACTTTATGAGGGACCTCCACACTGTTTTCCAAAGTGGCTGTACCAACTTGCATTCCCACCAACAGTGTAAGAGGGTTCCCCTTTCTCCACATCCTCTCCAACGTTTGTTGTTTGTTGCCTTGTCAGTTTTTGCCATTCTGACTGGTGTAAGGTGGTATCTCAGTGTGGTTTTGATTGGAATTTCCCTGATGGCTAATGATGTTGAACATTTTTTCATGTGTCTGTTAGCCATTTGTATGTCTTCATTGGAAAAGTGTCTGTTAGAAAATTAACAGGCAAAAAAAACACAGAAGTTTAATAACATATATTTCTGTATACATGGTAGAGACCCAGGAAAATGGAATAACTCTTTGAAATGGCCCAAGCTAATACTTTAACCTCTCCAGCTAAGGACAAAAGATGTTGGGGTAGGGGAGGCTACTTTGGAGAGGTTACTAGAAAAAGCAAGTATACAAGGGCAAGGTTGTTATACAGATTTTAGTGGTTGACTTCTCCATTAAGAAGAGTTTTTAGAAATTTAGTCATTCTTCTCTTCCTGGTACAGAGAGGGGGTCAGCCTAACAAATTGAGATTTCCCTTATAAATGTAAACGTTTCTTACAAAAGTGTAACTTCCACTCAGTTTATAAGAGGTCTTCTCTATCTGCTGTTTATTAAAAATAATCAGCCTAAAATAATCCTTTTGCCAAAGAGGCCTATTTTGGGGTGGCAAATTCTGTTCCTCTTTGGTTTCAGGAAACAGTTTTTACACTTGAATTTGCAACGCACTGTTATTCTTTTTTTATTCTGTTTTTAATCACGTATCATTGTGATATCCTATCCAGAACTGCACAGACCCCATTGTTTGGCAGGCCAGAATGACCTGACTCCTCTGTGTTCAGGGTGACTAGGGTTGCACTAAGCAGGCACTCCCAAAATGGCAGAGCTCAGTGTTCATTCCCATGTAAAGCCTCCTAAGGATCATGTCTGACCAGAAAGAAAGACTGGTTCAGAAACAGGCTATAGCACACATGCAGAATCACTGCCCCCCTTCCTCTTTAAAGGATCTCTCCTTCTTATCAGATGATTCTATTTACCCTACACTTATCCTTTTGAGAAGCTGGTGTGGCTGCACATCATTTGGCCTTCCTGAGTCATTTCAGAGCCTGTATAATCTCTTTCAGAGGGGCTGTTTTTAGTGATTCCAGTGATTTTTCTGACTCCCTTCTGACTACTGTTAAAGAACAAATCAACTGAGTAAAAAATAAACTTGACGTTCTAACTGGCTTTACTAAATCATTCATAAATCAGGCAGTATCCCATGTAGCAAGTAGAGGGGAGCTCTGAGGAGTTGTACAAAATGGAAGATTTTTATAGGAGAGAGGGCAGAGCAAGAAAGGCACTAGCAAAGGGAGAGAAGGGATTGTTTTAGGCAAGGCTCCCTTTCCTTAGGGGGAGGTGCAGGGGGCTTTATTAGGTGGATTACCGCATCTTCCTTAGGGGGATAGGGAAGGCCCATGTGACAGATTACTTCATTGGTGCTGATCAGAAAATTCCTGATTGATAGATTAAGACTTAATATTTCTGGTTGAAACTACAGTTAGGTTAGGTATTAAGTCCCAGTTTAGTGACTTGGCCTGTTCCAAATGACACCAACTGGGGCCTGTGATTTTCTTTTTAATGCTACAAAAAAAATGGAAGAAAAGTGTGCGTGTGTGTGTGTGTGTGTGCACGCGTGCGCAAATGTACATATGTAAATATATGCATATATGTGTATATATAAACAGATGAACAGTAAAAAAAAAAAAAAAAAGAAAAAAACAAAACAAAAAAAACACCCCCAGAGAATCTCCATTCTCTTCTGTGTCTACTCACCTTGGAGTTCCCCACTCAGTGTCTTAATTTCTGCTGAGGTTTTGTTTCCTGATTCCTTTCCACTAGGGTTTGCTTCTCAGACAGCTTGCTGTGTGTCCCACACTCCAGCTTGGCCAGTACTGTGCAACCATCCCCTCCAATTCTCTACTCCACTTACAGAGGTTTCCTTCCATTCTGTATTTGCCCACTATCTGCAGAATGATATCTACGGCAGTGATGAAAGCATTTCTTGTATATTTCAGCATTGTGTTATTCAGGTGACATTTCTTGATAAAGCAGTTTTATTTTTAAAATTTAAAGGAAGTTAAAGAAGATATTTGACACACATTTATGCATTAAATAATTAACGATAGAAAATGTTCTTATAAATGTTTTACATTGTTCTTGATCCCAGAATTTAAATGGCATCTTTCTGTATTTTAAAAGATTCAATCTGTCTTTGACATAGCAGTCTCTTAAAAAACACTTGCTACAAGACTATTTCTTTACCTCCAGAAATACTTGTTTAGATAAATTTTCCAAAAGAATGGGTATTCTTTTTAGGGTCTTCAAGTCACTAGAGATTCTGTTTCCTTTGTTTGTTCTTTTGAGAATTTGTTTCGAGTACATAATACCAACACATCTTTATAGTGTCTTTATTTTTGTTATTTTTTAAAAAGATTTATTTATTTTCTAGAGCGCACATGCAAGTGAGTGGGAGAGCATGCAAGTGGCGGGAAAGGGAGAGAGAAACTCAAACAGGCTTCCTGTTGAGCACAGAGCCCAAACTAGGGCTCCATCTTAGGACCCTAAGATCACGACCTGAGCCAGAACCAAGAGTCGGATGCTTAACTGACTGAGCCACCCAGATACCCCGATAGTGTCTTTAATTGTCATTATTGAAATAACTCTTTAGTTTAAAATTTTCTTGTTCTCTACACATCGGTAAAATACATGGAGAGTTAACTACTGACAGCCTCCTATGGGAGGAAAATTCTCCAGCAAAACAAAAAAAACCCCACAGTAGTGAAGAATAAAATTAATGACGATAGCCTGACCCTGACAAGAAAATGTTTTCATTTTACATTTTATTTTCTTTAGGTTGTGAACACAATGACTAGATGTGTCAAGCAGGTTGCAATGTTAATAACATTTGTAGGTGCATGATTTGCTGCAAAAATCTGATTACACTTGACTTCATTGAAACCTAAAGCCTTTACAGAGGGCATATTAATATTTGGTGTTTGTTGCTTGGGATGCATTCTGTTTGTCACAACCTGAAGCCTCAGAGGGCCAAGGGAGAGCATTTTAATTAACCCTGGGTGAGGTGCAGTAGTGCAGAACTTTTTTGTGTTCTGTTTTGTCTTATTACTTTCTTTTTTTTTTTTCTTTTAGTAACTGTAATAAAGCATATAACCAGAGTTTTGAAACCATAGACAGGGTTTCTGTGTGAAAGCTCTGCTAGCATTACCACAAAAGAGTGTTACTGTAACTTATTGGCTTCATTCAATTTGTGTTGTTGGCGTTTCTTGAATTACAACTATCAGGACAGTTTGGGGGCTAAGCTGCCACACTTAAGGAATTATATATGGTTTGTAGGTCTCTGATGTGATGTTAGAGAAATATGAATATATATTTCAGTAATTAATGGTTTAAGGACAGTAACTTTTGAAAATATATTTTAAGGAAGATCATACACTCATCTTCAATAAGAAAGAATAAATATTAAACTACTCTGGAAGGAACTCAAGATAGAGCAAATGAATGATTTCTCTAAGTAAAATTTACTTATTCAGAGTTTTTGTGAGAAGTAGATCAAAGGAAATTAAATAAGTTAATGATGTAAAGTATCTAATATGGTATCTGATACTTTAGATTGTTTCTCTATAGGCCTTAGTGTAGTTTGATGGAATGAGGAGTCTGGAATGAAGGAAATAGTCTTCTATCCCAACTCTGGCTACCATCCCATTTGGGCATATCAGACTCACGTAGAGCACTTCTTCAAGCTGAGCCAGCCAGCTCTTCTTTATAAACCACTCTGAAGATTTTGGTGGGCTTTCTCCTAGGTGAAACTATAGGCAAAACAAACCAAAACCCCAAAACAGCCACCTAATGATTCTTCTCCAGAAAACTGTCCTGAATCTTTCGATTACTTCTCTATTTCTAAGTACCCTTTCCTTGTGTGTTTTCACAGTTCTTTTAACTGTTTGGATTATGGGTGTGTCCAGTCATTTTATACCATGGCTGCTTTTCTATAAAGTGAGTGGATATTCCTTTCAGAAAAATATTTTACCATGAAGACCATTTAAATTTATCTTTTCTCTTTGGAGGCAGCGGGAGAGTATAGGAAGCTATACTCAAAGCTACTTTGAGTAGCCCACTTTGTTTTGTTTTGTTGACATTTTCCTGGAATATTTGAACAGTTCACATTGTGATTCAGTCATCTTATTGAATATGCTATGAGGGAAAGTTCTAGAACAGTTGAGGTGAATGATTTGGTTATTTGCGTATTATAAATAAAAAAGAGGAGTTAGTATTCATGTTGGTTAATTGTGCGTTAACTTGATCAAACTACGGAATGCCCACATAGCTGGTAAAACTTTATTTCTGAGTATGTCTAGTTTCAGGAAGAGATTAACATTTAAATTTGTAGACCTAGTCTGCTGAGGGCTTGAATAGAACAAAAAGTGGGGAAAGTACACATTTGCTCTGTTTAAGCTGAGACACCCATCTTCTTCTGCTCCCAAACATGAATACTTCTGCTTCTTGGGCCTTCTGACTTGAACCAGAACTTAGACCATTGGCTCCAGTTCTTGGGCCTTTGGACTTGAATTGACACCATTGGCATTCCTGGTTCTGAGGTTTTTTAACACCACTGGCTTTCTAACTTGCAGATGGCAGATTGTGGGACTGCTTAACTTCCATAATCATGTGAACCAATCCCTGTGGTGAAGTTCCCGTGAGCTATCTATGTATTTATATCTATATCTATATCTACATCTAATATTGGTTCTGTTTCTCTGGAGAGTCCTTACTAAAACCGTGTTAAATCCCAGATTGATTTAAAAACAAATATTAATACAAGACTAGTAGTTAAACTAAAGCCACATTTATTTATTTTTTGTTTTTCTTTGCAAAATTACTTCATGAATGTGAACTAGTCATGTCAAGCCTGAGCCTAATGTACTCATCTGTAAATGAAGGAGTTGTATAAAATGAACTCTAATGTCCTTTTCAAAACTCTGAAAATCTGGGTTTTATTATATCTTTCTCTCTTTTTTTTTTTTTTTTAACTAATGAAGTAGGAGAGTTGTGGTTGCATGGATCAAATGAGTATTTTCTGTGATTCATTTTTCTATGGATCCAAACACTGGTTATAGTGAGTTTCTTTCTCAAACTCTTGACTAAATTGCCTCAACATCTGTGCTGGTACAGCTTCCACACCTTCTCAAATCAGAACAGTCCTGAATTTGCATATTCTAGAAGGGCAGCTTAAGTACCGGAATTCCTGATGCTAAATGATGTGTGATAACAGGGAGATTTTCCTTTGGGTCCCACCTCCCTGAATTCATTTTCTTAAGATACTTCTATGTTGTTTTCATCTTTGGCTGAGATGCTAGTTCTGGTAAAGTTCCTGGTAGGCTAAAGATATCTTTAGTTTTTTATTCACAAGATAGCTCTAATACAAAATAATTCTAGAAAATGACTATTTTGTTTTCTGCCTTAACCTTCATGGAGCTCTGTAATTGAAAATTGTGTTTATCATTTATTTAGTACTTTTCTGGCTAATTGTTATTTTTAATGAGATGAAAATCTTATTCTTATAAATGTAAAAATGACAGTCATGAGTTTCAGTCTTTCCTGACTATTGAAATTTTCCATATATTTCTGAAAAATATTTAGGACACCATGAAAAAGTAAAAAACAGTTGTTATCTTTACTTACCTGTTTGCCAATATTATGATTCATCTGTTTGCCAATATTTATTGATAGCCTATTTCTACCAGGTTTGCTACATGATGGAAATATGTCCGCTTTCTTTTTGTCTTATCCATTAATAATGGTGGTAAGGGCCTATATAGAATATATTTTGACTCATTCTAATTTTCAAGTCTATCAAGTCTGAACTGTGTTTTTAATGATACATAAAGTATAACTACTGTCTAGAAATGGTTTTTTAGGAGATAAAAATGTATCTTGTCATTAAAAAAATACAAAACAATCACTGTATTTTTTGTGTTCTATATAGTTTGAAAAATCAACATTAAATAGCTCTGTGTGAGAAGGGTCTATTGATGTTCTGAAAACTGGGCTGCCTTTGATTGTGCTTTTCTAATTGCTTCTCATTGATTATGCCATACCTGTAATGGTTGAAATTGTTGGATAAACACTTTTCTATCAATACAAAGAGAAGATGTTGAATTTTTTCTTTTGATTAAATGGGTAAAAAATAAATGTTTATGGTACATAGACATAAAATGGGGATCTGTATACGTTTGACAGTTTGTATAGGTAGCACAGACAATTTATACTAATACATTATGAAGTGGAGGAAGGAAAGGCAACAGTAAAATGAATTTTACCAATGGGGTCAAGTTCTGGAAAACCCAATCCCTGCTGGCTGAGGTCTGTTTTCCCAGGAAAACAAAAGTCACTCGAATCATTATATCACAAGGTAATGGCTTCACAGTTTCATGGTGATTGCTTTAGAAATATCTAAACCACCACTGCCGCCCCCATCCCTCCCGCTTCATTCAGTCAGACCTGCAGGATCCCATAAGAGTTAGCATAGCAGCTTAGAGGCTCTGGCCCTTTAGACCTCTTGGCATCAGCTCTGTGGGACCGTCCTTTGATATCCTGTAACTTCACCTCTTTGTCTTTTGTTCCCTCATGCCTTGGGATGGTGGCTGCTTCTTGGTGTTATTTTATCTGGGTAAACTCTGTACTAGCTTAGGAAGAAAACTTTCCATATCAAGAAGGTTTGACAATGAAAAGGCCAACTGTTAAAAAGCTTTTTAAGCTATCTTTTTGGAATGGCTGTACTTTGCCTGGGACTCTATGCAGATGATTGTGAGAGCTATGATGACAAAAATGCTTCAGAATGGAAGAGTGATTGTCATATAGCTCATGATTTTTCCTTACCACCAGATCTGTCCAAACCACAGTTGGCTTTGTTCTGTAAGAACTATGTGTATTTATTTGCTATTTGTTTCTCATAATACTACTTGAATATCTCTAGAATAGGCATAAACAAGCTTTTTGAAGTCTTTCTTTAAATTAATCCCAGTAGCTTTATATCTTACAGAAAACTCCTAAAGCTTAAGGCATGACAGTGATACGATTATCTACATCCTAAGATGTTATCTTCCTACAAAGAGAATTATTTTTGCTTTTGGCAAGGAGTTTGGGTAAAGGGTGATCACCTAATCCAATCAGGGATTCTACTGATTTGCAGCTAGGTTTTATTTTTTATTTATTTATTTTTTTAAAGATTTTTTAAATTTTATTTGACAGAGATAGAGACAGCCAGCGAGAGAAGGAACACAAGCAGGGGGAGTTGGAGAGGAAGAAGCAGGCCCATAGCAGAGGAGCCTGATGTGGGGCTTGATCCCAGAACGCTGGGATCACGCCCTGAGCCAAAGGCAGACGTTTAACCGCTGTGCCACCCAGGCGCCCCTGCAGCTAGGTTTTAATCTTTGTAAGGAAAGATCTACAGGTTCATTTCTAGTTTATCCTTATTAATTGTTAAGGTTCAAACTATAAGCTTTCAGTGTTTATCAGTGACCCATCTCTGTAGTGTCTGTGAACTATAAATTTTGTCTCCTCTGCCCTGTATTAACAAAAGGTCTAGGGGTGCCTGGGTGGCTGAGTTAGTTAAGGATCTGCTCTTGATTTTGGTTCGGGTCCTGATCTCAGGGTATTGAGATGGAACCCCTTGGTGGGCTCTGCCAGGGGCATGGAGCCTGCTTAAGATTCTATTCTCTCTCTCCCTTTCCCTCTGCCTCCCCACAACCCCATGCACACTTGCTCTCTCAAAAAAAAAAAAAAAAAAAGTCCTCAACCTTCTCAGCGTCTTAGTCACCCTTCCTACTCACCCTTTTTTAGTTGGCTTCTCAGTCTCTTGATGTCTTGATGGTTCTCTGATGTCATTGAATCAATTTTGTTTACTTAGTTGAAGATTTTATCCAGCTTTTTAGTTTCTTTTTTCAGCAGGTCAGTTGTTTGTTATATATTAATTCACCATTACTAGTAAGAATCAGAAATCCTATTTATTGATTTAATTTAAGCAAAAGAGCAATCATAAATCTATCAACGTACCTGGCCAGTCAAACTGCTATTTGATCCCAAAAAAGAGCAAGTGAAGAGATAAGATCATGAGAGTCAGAAAAGACAGATTGTAATAAAATCTTCACTTACTTTTTATTAACTTCTATTCTTCACCTTCAACATGAGAGTAATAAGGATCTTTAAGAATCAAAAGCAAAAGAAGTTGTGGGGAAAACATTTTGTTTATTGTTATATGCTATAAAAATATCAGTTGCTTATAATTATCATGTTCTTCTAAAAGTGTAATTCCTTGTGGTATAGGCTCTACTTGGGGAAAAGTTTGGGGATTGAATAAAACAGAGAAAGGGGTTATATAAACATAAAATTAAAAAAAAACTTGAATGGATGCTTTACATCCTTGCTACAAAAATATTTCTAATTTAAAGTCAAAAGAACGAGCAATGTCCTGGACAAATCACTACCTTTTAGGTTTAGGTCAATTAATGTAAATTTAATTAGACCTTTTCATATATGATCTAAAGAACCCAAAGTTCTTTATAGTTCTTTCTTATAAATGAACGTTTATAACTTTTACAGATAATGTTTTTGAAGATTTTATTTATTTGAGAGAGAGTGTAAGAGAGCAAGAGCAGGGGAGCAGGGCAGAGGGAGAAGCAGGCTCCCCACCAAAGGCGAATGTGGGGCTCCATTCCAGGACCCTGGGGATCATGACCTGAGCCAAAGGCAAATACTTATCTGACTAAGCTACCCAGGCACCCTTGGATAATTTGTATTGAATATTTATTAGTCGTATCCATTGGCCAAACTATATTCTAAATACTTCTTTTTATTACTTATTGAATACTTGCAACTACCCTTTAACACAGTTACTGTGTGTATTTCTCTTTTATATATGAGAAAATCAAAATGTATAAGTTAAGCAAGTTGTCTAATATTGTAAATAGTAGAGCCAAGATTTGAATCTTCAGTCAAGAGTCTACATTCTTTTTTTTTTCTTTTTTTTTAAAGATTTTATTTATTTGACACAGAGAAAGAGAGAGCAGGGGGGAGTGGGAGAAGCAGGGAGCCCAATGTGGGGCTCAATCCCAGGATCCTGGGATCCTGACCTGAGCTGAAGGCAGACGCCCAACCGAGCCACCCAGGTGCCCAAGAGTCTCCATTCTTTTTTTTTTTTTTTTTTAAATATTTTATTTATTTATTCGACAGAGATAGAGACAGCCAGCGAGAGAGGGAACACAAGCAGGGGGAGTGGGAGAGGAAGAAGCAGGCTCATAGTGGAGGAGCCTGATGTGGGGCTCGATCCCATAACGCCAGGATCACGCCCTGAGCCGAAGGCAGACGCTTAACCGCTGTGCCACCCAGGCGCCCCCCAAGAGTCTCCATTCTTAACCATCATTCTATATTGCCTTTGTGTCAAACGATTTAGGGAAAATAAAGAAAAACGGTGACATCTAAATAGAAACGGTAGAATTTACGAACTAAATCATCAAGGAGAGACAGATGCCATAATATATACAACAGTTGTGGGGATTTCTGGTTTTCATTCCAGTAATGTTAAGATCAACTGATGTGACTTACTGATGAGTTTAAATAAGAATTCGTTAAAGCATCTATAACACGTAAATAAGAATAATCCTTTATTTAACAGACAAGGGTACATAACTTTTTTTTTTTAATTATTATCTAACAAAATTAGGGGAAACTACATAAATGCTTATGCTTCATACTATGGTTTAAGATTATTAGATTTGATTCAGAATTTACCCTGATGGGATTGCAAAAATTAGGAGAGAGAAATTGCTGAATTTCTGTTGATTTGGCATAACACAGAAGATGGGATATTTTACATAGGAAGACTGTCATAACTTGAAGATTGGATTCTAGATGAGGGTCCCAATAAAATGTATATCAACCACTACTACTAGTTAGTTTTCAAAGACACTGTATAGATACAGTAAACCTCTTGCATAAATCATTTATAGTTAAATTATTAAGTTTTTAGTTGTGAAATGAATTATGCTGTAAACGAGTAGTGGAAATTTAGTTTTTGTTTTATGTACTGAAACATTTATTTCTAGATCATGAATTATATGCTAGAACAATAACTGTCACTAGTAGTTAGTCAAGATATTTATTTGCTTAGATTGTGTAAAAGAAACTGTCCTTCCTCCTCTCTAAAACCATCAAAATCTGTCTGCTAATTTTTGTAATATATATGGAATATCTCCCTTAGCTACTATCATAAATCAGGTTATCTGTGCTTTCTTGGTAGAGATTAATCTTTTATACTAGGAAACAAATTTTCTTAAACTCATAATTCTTTCAACATTCAAATAGTACTTAATAGTATTTAAAAAATAAGTTATGGTGCTATGGATAATCACAATGTCTTTTATATTCTTTAAAACAATGAACCCTAAAACTTCCCAGGAGATTTTCAAAAACACAGATTTCCAAGTTTCATACCATGGACTTTTTATCCCCTGGGTATATGACTTGGGCCAGACCTGAAAATATGAAGGTTTTTTCATAGTTACACAGCTTTGGGAACCACTGCTTTATGAGGTACCATAGCATAATCAAGCTTTGGAATCTTAACGCACTTAGATTCAACCCAAGTTATGCTGTGTCCTACCTAGGTAATGTTGGGCAACATGCTGACTTCTATGCCTCCTCAATCTCCTTATCTTTAAAAAAATGGTTTCACTCAAATGTGGGACATAAGAAATGGTACAGAGGACCACAGGAGAAGGGAGGGAAAACTGAATGGGAGGACATCGGAGAGGGAGACGAATCATGAGAGACTCTGGACTCTGGGTAGCAAACTGAGGGTTACAGAGGGGAGGGGGTCTGGGGTAACCCGGTGATGGGTATTAAGGAGGGCACGTGTTGTGATGAGCACTGGGTGTTATACGCAACTAATGAATCGTTGACCACTACATCAAAAACCAATGATGTACATATGTTGGCTAATTGAATATAATAAAATAAAGATTTAAAAATACAGATAAAAATAACTATCCTTATGATATGTAGTAAGGACTATGAAAAGCAATGCATGTTAAGCAGCCAGCACAAACAATGAATAATTGACTCAATAAAAGCCATTTTTGCTCTGACGTGTTTTCCCCTCAATAAAGATTTACCCTACAGTAAGAATGACATTAATCCACTTAATGGTTCTTGTTCTAGAAATTTCACTTGAGAATCTCAATGAATATGCAACTTCAAGTAATTTCTAGGAGAAGTTAGTGCATTTGTTTAGGGTAAAATAATGAAGCAACATTAAGTGGCTGTAAATGAGGATATACAATGATTGAGGAAGACTGAGATTAAACGCAGGAGTCGAATTCTTGCCTCTACCATAATTCTACAAAGTACCATACTCTAAATATGCCCCTTTTATTCAAGTTTAAGAAATACATCTTTCTGGCATTGGAGAAAGAATCCGAGAAGAAATAGAATAGTGTTGTTTGGTCCTGATGTCTGTTCTCGGGCACATCCTAATGAAGTATTTAAATGCAAACATATGATTAGTTTACTGAATGCTTCCATAGGAGGCTGTATTCTGCCAATTAGAGGTAGAGAATAGTGTGGAGGTTAATTTGTTGTAACAAAGAATATAGGATGAATGGAAAAGTTACTAGTCACCATACTACCAACTCTCCTGACTCACTGAATGCCATGGGTAGTCTCAAATACAGTGACAACATCTGCCTGAGGGTTGTCTGTGGTGTCCGTGTGTCTCACCATTGGAAGGATGGTTGGAATGCTGTCTTCTTTGGTTTTCTTTTCAGATGATACTGAACCAGATGGACTTTATTTAAACGTAAACTAAGTTTCCAAATCTTAAACATCAGTCCTAGTTTTCATGTCATTATCTACAACTACATCCGTTTTTTGAATTCAAATATTATGGTTTTAGTGAGATATTTGCAAAAGGTCGTGGTTAGGAAACACTGTATGATCTTAGATTGGATAAATATATATTAGCAACATGTCAAAAAATAATGGTTGTGATTGATCTCTTAATGTCACTGAGATACTATGTTTTTCTTCCTCTCTCCTCCTTTCACCTCTCCTACCAACTTAATGTAAAGACTGACAGATAGATGTGTCCCCTGTAAGTACCATGGGGCTATTCCAAGGAATCCTCCTAGAAATGGTCATTGGTTTTGAAGGGCTATACTGGAATTCCAGCTGGCTTTGAATTATTCTGAGCCAGTAATTGTAAATCTGAATACCCACAAGAGCTTTCTTATTTTCTTGGAAGGATCTTAGAATGGGATTTTAGATTTAAAAATATTTTAAAAAATATTTTTAATATTAATTTAAAAATATGAGCTTTAATTCATGCACTAGGATAATCAGAGTACCTGAACCAGCCCAGCTCAGCCCTTTTACTGCTAAGGTGACTGTGTGGCATTCCCAGATTTCATGTTAGTACATTTACCAATTCCTCTAGTGTTCTGTTCACCTGGTATATACTAGAAATGTCTAATCATTTCAAAACGGCCAGATAATCTTTACCTTTTACCAGGATTATTTCTGCATCATGTAGATTAGATGTTGGTGCTACCACACTACCATGTTCTTAACTGGCAAATGTGTAGAAAAAAGGCATTTCTAGCAGCGTGACAAAGTCTTAGACATTGGACCTCTCATTGACCTTTAACTCCATGGCCAAAAGATCTAAGAAAAATTCCAAGTAGCTCTTCATTAAACATAAATTGAATTCACCGGTGTGTCTGAGAAGACAAAAAATTATCTCTGCCCTCTTAGTTTAATTTGTAGCCCCCACCCCGTAGAACCTAACAAAAAAACTAGTTCTCATGGAAAAATGGATTTAATCACATCTATACATATGGGAGTTTATGTAAAGAAATAGGACTCAAAGGGGCAATTAGAATATAGGGCTTATATGCCTTCTTAATAAGTGAAGGGAAGCGGTGGGACAAAGGGCACTTATAAGGAAAACAACTTTTTGGAAAGAAAAATAGTGACCTTCAGAGAATGGATGGGAGATATGATAGTTCTGAGACAATGTCTGTTTTGATGTGGTGCCAGCTTCTTAGCTCAGAGAGGATTAGAACTATTCTCCAAAAGAGTTCATGAGGCATTCTTTGAGTTCTTTTCGGAGGCTCTCTTAGACAAAGGGTTTCAGAAACTGAAAAGCCTTCTATTTAAAATAACTTTTATACCACAGTGGCATGTTTTGGACCTTTTCAAGTGTTATGGGTTGAATTGTGTTCCCCAAAAAGATATGTCAAAGTCTTCACCCTGCTACCTATGAATGTGATCTTATTTGTGAATAGGGACTTTGCAGATATATAAAGTTGAGGTCACTACTGTGGGCCCTAATCCAATATGCTTAGTATTCTTCTAAGAAGAAAACACCATATGAAGACACAGGCACACAGGGAGAATATTGTGTGATAACAGGCAGAGATTGGAGTAATGCAGCCACAAACCAAGGAACGCCAAGGATTGGCAGTCATCACTAGAACAGAACAAGCAAGGGAAGACTTTTCTTTACAGGCTTCAGAGGAAGCATGGCTCTGCTGACATGTTGGGCCTGTAGCCTTGAATATTGTGAAACAAATTCATGTTGTCTTAAGCCACCAAGTTCGTGAGACTTTGTTATGGCAGCTCTAGGAAACTAATATAAACAGGTATATAGAACCTAGAAGGGGTCTCTTTACCACAGCATGTTTAATATTTTTTGAAAAATTACGAGGATGTGGGGAAAGGGGAACCTTCTTACACTGTTGGTGGGAATGCAAGCTGGTGCAGCCACTCTGGAAAATAATATGGAGGTTCCTCAAGACATTAAAAATAGAGCTACCCTATGACCCAGCAATCGCACTACTAGGTATTTACCCCAAAGATATAGATGTAGTGAAAAGAAGGGGCACATGCACCCCAATGGTGATAACAGTAATGTCCACAATAGCCAAACTGTGGAAGGAGCCGAGATGCCCTTCAACAGATGGATAAAGAAGATGTGGTTCATATA
Organism: Ursus americanus; assembly: GCF_024610735.1. NCBI lineage: Eukaryota > Metazoa > Chordata > Mammalia > Carnivora > Ursidae > Ursus > Ursus americanus. The sequence continues at coordinate 45,316,953 of NC_142127.1, forward strand.
TACAACGGAATATTACTCAGCCATCAGAAAGGATGAATACCTAACATTTTCATTGACATGGATGGAACTGGAGGGGATTATGCTAAATGAAATAAGTCAAGAAGAGAAAGACAATTATCATATAGTTTCACTCATGCGGAACATAAGGAATAGCACAGAGGACCATAGGGGATGGGAGGGAAACTGGGAAGAAATCAGAGAGGGATGCAAACCATGAGAGACTCCAGGAAACAAACTGAGGGTTACAGAGGGGAGGAAGGTAGGGGGATGGGGTAACCAAGTGATGGGTATTAAGGAGGGCACGTGTTTTGCTGAGCATTGGTAGTTATACACAATTAATGAATCGTTGAACACTACATCAAAAACTAATGATGTACTATATGTTGGCTAACTGAACATAATTTTATTTTTTTTATTTTTTTTTTAAAGATGACTTTTAAAAAAAAATTTTTTTTAAAGATTTTATTTATTTATTCGACAGAGATAGAGACAGCCAGCGAGAGAGGGAACACAAGCAGGGGGAGTGGGAGAGGAAGAAGCAGGCTCCCAGCAGAGAAGCCTGATGCGGGGCTCGATCCCAGAACGCCGGGATCATGCCCTGAGCTGAAGGCAGACGCCCAACCGCTGTGCCACCCAGGCGCCCCCTGAACATAATTTTTAAAAATTTACATAAAGGTCCACCATGTAGCTTTGCAAAATCACACACACACACACACACACACACACACCCTTTCTGAACTTGAAAAGCAGGTTTGGTGAGTCTAATAGACTAAGGAAAAGAATGAAATTCTTATAAGAAAAGTTCAAGTGAAAGTTAGACCAATTTGAGGTGTTTTTATGAGCACAGTAAATCATTTACCTGATTCATAAATACCATAATATATTCATAAGCAAATGATAGAGACATTGTTCAAAAGAGAGCAAGTGATAGATTATGCATTCATCTCTGCATCTTATTAATACCACATATAAATCAATTCAAGATTCAAGTGTTTAGAAGCAGCATAAAGAGTGGCATAATGAAATACATGAGGGTATGATGGTAGTGATACATTTTTCTGCAAGTGGTTATTAAGTTCTTCCTATGTGAAAGATACACTTTAGATATATAAATATGGAAAATGTGTGGTTTTCAGGAAGTATAAATGGACAGGACTCAAGATAGTCTAAGAAAAGAGCTTGAACACCCAGGTGGAAAAGAGAAGGTATGTATAAGAAATAGAAATTAGCTCCGATTGAATAAACATAGGATTTATGAACAGGAAGAATGAGAAATAAGGTTTGGGTAAATTGGAGAAGCATTGTGGGAGACTCTGAATAGCTATTGATAATATTAGCTGAGTATTTTAACATTAGCCCTATACTTTGTATATGTACCAATTATTTAATCATCAACAGTAACACTGTGAAATAGATACTAATATCATAACTATGTAGATCAGGATATAGAGGCACAAAAAAGTTAGGCAGTTTCCTGAGTTTGGAGTCCACAGGATTTGGATCTAGGCAATTTGTCTGCAGTGCTCTTAATTATTGTGTGTTATAGGCATTCTAAAAGAATGACAAGTGGAGAACTCAATAACTTGACACATTTTTTTGTGGGCAATGATATATAATTGCTAATTACAGATGAATATATAAAGACAATGTGATGTATATACACAGTAAATATTATTTAGCCATTAGAAAAAAATGAAATCTTGCCATTTTTTACAACATGTATGAACTCTGAGGGCCTTATGCTAAGTAAAATAAGTCAGATAGATTCTGATATATAAGTGAAATATATGGAATATATGGAATCTAAAAACAATTCATAGTAATATAATGTATACAACATGATGATTATAGTTAATAATACCACACTGTGTATTTGAAAGTTGCTAAGAGTAAATCTTAGAGGTTCTTATCACAAGAAAAAAAATTTTTTTTGTAATGGTGCGGCACCTAAGTTGGGACTAGAATTGAATTTTATTATTTCTCTTTTGTTGCCTCAGTGACACACATATTGCATCCTATTTTCCAATGACACTTAATTACACGAGTTTCATTTTAATGTAAGAAAATATATTCAGCCTAATAAAAAAAGCCTTTTCATTTTTCCTTTGTATTTCAAGTTCATACTTACAGATGTTTCTAGATGGTTTATGAACATAAATCAGAGTATCAGATTTTCTCTGCTGTTACCTCTTTGATCCAGTGTGCTCAATTTACTGGCAGCTGAGCCTTGATGTCATTTCCATCCTTCTTACTTACAAGAGATTTAACCAAAGTCAAGATAATAAAAACCGTGGCAATTTTATAGATGCCTATGTTTTGTAAAAGCAGATCTGCAAATGTTAATCTGTATTTTACCTCAGAACTTCCGTATTTCTGTGGAGTTCATACTGTTCCTTCTTTTTAGCTTTTTTCCTGTTGGTGACTGGATTTTCTATAATGGACCATATTTGTGAAAACAGACAAAACTTAGAGTGAGCAAGCATCATTCTCATTCCGTAACTTTCCTTTATTCTAAAATATTGAAGAAATTCTAAGTGAACTGTCATTTTTTAACTAACATTGATGGGTTTTTTTGTTTTGTTTTTTTTTTTTGCTAGACATTGAAGACTAAAGGAGCAGTTCTTACCTTGATGGAGCTCATGATCCAGTAGGGAAGAAAACAAGCTTAACTCAGCTTAAAATAACATAAGCATTGCCATATAGTACAAAATGCTATGGGAGCTAAAAAAAAAAAAAAAATCCAGATGATGATTAAACAATCTAATTTTTATTTCTTTAATAATCTCCTTGCCCAAGAGAAAAGACCCCTTGAGATCCCCAACACAGCAGAGATTTGCATTTTTTAGTATGGGTTCCTCCCCTCAATCACAGAACACAGAAAATACTTGAGCGATTTTCATCAGTCTTCCCAGAGGTGGTACATGACTAGTACTATTCTAGGTTTAGCGGGGAGATGGTAATTGATTACTTATAATGGCTGCCTTAGGACATTGGGGCTTAGTTCTTTCATGGAATCTTAGTGAGGTAGCTCAAGTATCTCTCTAGAGAGGCCAGAATATTGAAATATGCTGGGATTGGTCTTTAAAAGGAGATGGTTCGACTGTCCTAATTCTGTGTGAAGAGCAGCTCAAAGAGAACCATGTGGATCAAAAAGATGTGGATCTGAGAGTTTACGTTTAAGAGTTTAAGTTTTCTTACTTTTACAAACAATTCAGTCTGATAAAAAGTATGAAAATGGGATCCTAGATACTAGCAGTCTGGAGTACAAACCTAAGGAGTCTATACGTAACATTAAGAAAATAATCGTCATGTTTTATCACATCCTCTACAGTAATTTGACTCAAGTTGAAATAAGTTTCCAGTACACAAGTTAGAACTGGCCTCACACAGTCTAATTTCTAGTGCTCATTTCAAAAACAGTAAGAATTTAGGCTTTGTTGGAATCTATTGAAGCCAGGCCCATTGAACAATTCACTTCCCTGCCAATCAAGTTGTCCAGTGGCCTGTATTTAGGTGAATTGAAAAATAAGCATTTGATGACTGTTAACTTTTAGCAGCAGATCTGTCTGTTCCAGAGGGTTTGGCTCTTTATACCTGGCAGAAGGTTAAAGGCAGGGGTACCTGGGAGGCTCAGTCAGTTAAGTGTCTGCCTTCAGCTCAGGACATGATGCCAGGACCCTGGGATAGAGCCCTACATTGGGCTTCCTGCTCACCAGGGAGTCTGCTTCTCCCTCTGCCTGCTGTTCACCCTGCTTATGCACTCGCACGCTCTCTCTCTCTGTCAAATAAATAAAATACTAAAAAAAAAAAAAAAGGCCAATTCTTTCACTTGTAGGTCACTTGTGCTCTCCTCAGAGCTTCTCTACTAGCGTTTTCTATACACAGCTCCCATATCTTGAGTAGGAACTGTCTTATGGTGGCCACATCCCCCTCAGTCTCTGGTTTCTGGCTGCCACCCTCCACAGACATTTTGTTGGAGTCCCAGCCCTGTCTTCTTGAGCAGGAGTGAGCACATATTCCTATGTTATCCGCATCTCTTGTGGATAGAGATGCATGGGAAACATTCATGCATCCTTGACTCTGATAAGTTCTTAGAGTTCAGACTGAGCCCAGTGCAATGACTTTCCTTCAAAATGCACCCTTCTATGCCTGGAAACACTAGAGATCTCTCCATATAATCTCAGTGAAGGCCAAACTAACTAAGCTGATGGTTAGCCAACTGGTTTCTCTACTCCTCCTCATCTAAGGATGAAGCATGAGGGAGTGGTACTTAGAGCAATGCTTCTACAAAGAGATCCTCTCCAGAATTCTCTCCTTATAATCTTTTATCGACTCCCAACTGAGACCTTTTTTTATAGTCACTCTCTTTTTGCAGATTTCAAGAGTAGCAACACTGGTCTTGCACATTTTTTAAATTGATGTTTTCCATGTTAAAAAAAATCCTCACTGCTTTTGAAAGCAGTTACTACTCTATTCTGAATATGCATCATTGTTTGACAAAGGAAATTTCAATATCATGATTACACAGTAAGCATTGTTTGTTATGCCAGATATGAGAATGGATGAGATCAACTGTTGTACGTATGTTTAATATCAAATAAGTTGAAAACATCAAAGAACTAATGTTAGTGACTAATGAAATAAAATAGGCTTAATCACATGAAGTAATATTTTTCCTTTATTCTTCACCATGCAAATGGCATTCTTTTTTGAGGGGAATATGTCATTATATAGGATTATTGGGCCAATAGTCCACATTTACCATTATGAAATCCCTAGTGGGAGATCTTTCCTCTCCCTCTTTCCTTTAAAACCAACGTGAAAACATGTGATCTCTTTCAGCCAATCAGATGCTCCCATATGAGACTTGCAAAATCTCCACTTCAGGAAGTAATAGAAATACAAGGTTAGAAACCATTTAAGTCTAAGTACACATGATAGGGTGACTAAAATCCTAGCAAAAGAGTTATATATATATTTTTAGTTGAAAACTAATTAAGCAAATTTGTTTAAATCCAGTGCCATTCAATCTAGGTTGCCTCCATAGCAATAGCAGTGACAATGACCCAAACCCTATGTACTCCTGGGTTGCATGAGGCCCACAGTGAGTGGTCTTAAACAGGATTTTTATTTTTAAAAAAATGTTATTGTATTTTTAAAATTTAAATTCAGTTAATTAACAAATAGTATATTATTAGTTTCAGAGGTAGAGTTCAGTGATTCATCATTCTTATACCCAGTGCTCATTACATCACATGCCCTCCTTAATGTCCATCACCCAGTTACCCAATCCCCCACCCCCCACCCTTCCAGCAACCCTCAGTTTTTTTCCTATGGTTAAGGGTGTCTTATGGTTTGTCTCCCTCTCTGATTTCGTCTTATTTTTCCCTCCCTTCTCCTATGATCCTCTGTTTTGTTTCTTAAATTCCACATATGAGTGAAATCATAAGGTAATTGTCTTTCTCTGGTTGACTTATTTCACTTAGCATAATACCCTCCAGTTCCACCCATGTCGATGAAAATGGTAAGTATTCATCCTTTCTGATGGCTGAGTAACATTCCACTGTGTGAGTAACATTCACTGTATGATATATATATCTCCAGCCATTCATCTTCTTTATCCATTCATCCATCCATGGACTTCTGGTCTCTTTCTGTAGTTTGGTTATTGTGGACATTGTTGCTATAAACATTGGGGTGCAGGTGCCCCTTCAGATCACTGCATTTGTATCTTTGGGGTAAATACCCAGTAGTGCAATTGCTGGGTCATAGGGTAGCTCTATTTTCAACTTTTTGAGGAACCTCCATACTGTTTTCCAGAGTGGCTATACCAGTTTGCATTCCCACCAACAGTATAGGAGAGTTCCCCTTTCTCAGCATCCTCACCAACATCTGTCGTTTCCTGACTTGTTAATTTTAGCCATTCTGACTGGTGTGAGGTGGTATCTCGTTCTGGTTCTGATTTGTATTTCCTGCATGCTGAGTAATTTTGATCATTTTTTCATGTATCTGTTGGCCATTTGTATATCTTCTTTGGAGAAATGTCTGTTCATGTCTTCTGCCCATTTCTTGATTGTATTATTTGTTTTTTGGGTGTTGAGTTTGATAAATTCTTTATAGATTTTGGCTACTAGCCCTTTGTCTGATCAGATATTTGCAAATATCTTCTCCCCTTCTGTCAGTTGTCTTTTGGTTTTGTTGGCTGTTTCCTTTGATGTGCAAAAGCTTGAAGTTCCAATAGTTCATTTTTGCCTTTGTTTCCCTTGCCTTTGGAGACCTATTTGGTAAGAAGTTGCTGCGGCCAAGGTTGGGGAGGTTGCTGCCTCTGTTCTCCTCTAGGATTTTGATGGATTCCTGTCTCACATTTAGGTCTTTCATCCATTTTGGGTCTATTTTTGTGTATGGTGTAAGAAAATGGCCAGTTTCATTCTTCTGCATGTGGCTATCCGATTTCCCCAACACCATTTGTTGAAGAGACAGTCTTTTTTCCATTCTTTCCTGCTTTGTTGAAGATCAGTTGACCATAGAACCCATTTCTGGGTTCTCTATTCTGTTCCATTGATCTATATGTCTGTTTTCATGCCAGTACCATATGGTCTTGATGATTACAGCTTTGTAATAGAGCTTGAAGTCTGGAATTGTGATGCCACCAACTTTGGTTTTCTTTTTTTTAACATTCCTCTGGCTATTCAGGGTCTTCTCTGGTTCCATAAAAATTTTAGGATTATTTGTTCCAGTTCTGAAAAAAGTTGACAGTATTTTGATAGAGATCGCATTGAATGTATAGATTGCTCTAGGTAGTTAGACATTTTAATAAGATTTGGTCTTCTAATCCATGAGCATGGGACATTTTTCCATTTCTTTGTGTCCTTATCCATTTCTTTCATGAGTGTTCTATAGTTATCTCTCACAAGATTTTTAAACTTAGCGGTGATGGTGAAGAGTTCCTTTCTCTCTGTGTAAAAATGTCAGCTTTGGGGCCTAGAAGTTCTGATAGCCCAATCCTACCTCACTGATAGTCTTGATAAGAGAAACTAGACAGAGATGAGATGTCAGATGTTGAGCAGAAATGCTTATAGAGGGGCGCCTGGGTGGCTCAGTCGTTGAGCGTCTGCCTTCGGCTCAGGGCGTGATCCTGGCGTTGTGGGATCGAGCGCCATGTCAGGCTCCTCCGCTGGAAGCCTGCTTCTTCCTCTCCCACTCCCCCTGCTTGTGTTTCCTCTCTCACTGGCTGTCTCTCTCTGTCAAATAAATAAATAAAATCTTTAAAAAAGAAAAAAAAAGAAAAAAAAGAAATGCTTATAGAGTTTAAATTCCTGGTTGTCTTGTATTCCATTTCTGTGATTCCTCTGGTTTGGTTATATGCGTCAATATATTTTCCTTTTTCTTAAGCCAGTTGGAAGTGGATTTCTGTTGTTTGCCACCTAACTGGCCTGAATAAGGTATGGTCCTTTAGATGAATTTGCACCTATCACCCTGTCACTGTAGTTAGTTTTTAAAGTTGGATTGGTAAATTAGAAAAGTTGACAGTTAAAAAGTGAATTATATTATTAAAAATGTGGGGTTTCTGTAGAATAAAGATGAATTATAGAAATCCTAAATTAAACACATTCTTGTGTAGGCACACATATACATCACTTATTCCAGACAAAACACGATTCCATCAGCTGACAACAGCTATAATGGAGAATCTTATAATAATTGTCTGTAACAGAGGAATAGAGTGATTAAATTTTCAGAGTCGCAGCAGACTCAAGTCTTAGCATTGTCTGTTATTAGCTAAGTGATTGAAAACACATTACACAAGTTTGCTCTTTGCGTTCTTCTGAGGAATGTATCTCCACATGTGTAGTGCTTAGCAGAGAGTCCTGAAAATATAGTGAGCACTAATAAAAATTAGCACTCATTATCAGCATAAGGCTAGAGATTATTTCTATTCAAGTCTGGTATTTTATGAAGCAACGGTCTGGTATTGTAGGTAAAGGTTATTGTCATCTCTGTGTTTCTTCCAAAAAGATACATTTCAGCTGTCTTTTTTCTCCCTCATTCATGGCTAAGAAATGAGTTTTAAAAAGTGAATAATAAGCAGAGGATAACCTCGATTAGCTGAAGTTAATGGGGACATAGAAAAACTTTGGTTAATTACAGGCCATGGGAAACTGATAATAAATAGTTTAAACATGACGGAACAAATAGTAAAACATAATTTTGGATGATGGATTGACTTAATCATAGTTGTTTTGTAATTAAAAATCAATTACTGTAAAACAGGATGGGGGTAATGTTGCCTTTGCGGATATGGCAATGTTAAAAACTGAATTTATATAGTCTAATAAAGTATTTATTCATGATAATCTCTTCCTGATCCATTTATTTCCTTAGGATTGATTACCTCTGAAAGCTTTCCTGACATAAGCTTTTGTATGCTGACAAAAGGAAGGTGAAGCAAAGCATCTTGATTAGCTACAAATATAGATCAATTCTTCATAGAGTTTACCAGAACAAAGAGAACCCATTGCATACCCTTAGAAGATGCCTTCCAAGACCAGCTGCAATGGAAAGCTCACTTTGCTTTTAATCATATTTTTATTTTCCTTTTTTTTTTTCAATTCCAGTGTAGTTTCAGGTGTACAATATAGTGATTCAGCACTTCTATACATCACCTAGTGCTCCTCACAACAAGTGCCCTCCTTAATTCCCATCACCTATTTCACCCATCCCCCACCCACCTCTCCTCTGGTAACCATCAGTTCTCAATAGTAGAGTGTGTTTCTCGGTTTGTCTCTTTTCCTTTGCTCTTTTGTTTTGTTTCTTAAATTCCACATATGAGTGAAATCATACGGTATTTGTCTTTCTCTAACTGACATTCACGTAGCATAATACCCTCTAGCTCCATCCATGTCATTACAAATGGTAAGATTTCATTCTTTTTTTATAGCTGAATTAATCATATTTTTAGATTAAGAAGTTCTTAGCAGAAGTTCAGGTCCCATCAAGTAAATTCTTTATAAATTGATTTTTTTCTTGACATAGTTGAACAAAGAAGAGTGTTATTCTCTTTTTCAAGATACGTAAGAGAACATGGAATTTTACAGTTTTGGGCCCCAACTGATGCTTCTCATTGTATTTTACGTGCTTGCTTGTCCAGAAGAAAAATGCAAGAACTTAATTTGAATATGTGTATACGTTACAATTAAGTTTGTTTTCAATATATTTTTCAGAATAAGATAGATTTTTTTTAAGTTTCTATTTAAATTCCCATTAACATACAGTGTAATTTCAGTTTCAGGTGTACAATATGGTGAATTAGCACTTCCATACATTACAGGTACCCTTCACAAGTATACTTCTTATTCCCCATCACCATTTCACCCATCCCCCCACCCATCACCCCTCTGGTAACCATCAGTTTGTTCTCTAGAATTAAGAGTCTGTTCCTTGGTTTGCCTCTCCCTCTTCTCCCACCGCCTTTGTTCATTTGTGTTGTATCTTAAATTCACATATGAGTGAAATCATATGGTACTTGTCTTTCTGACTTATTTCACTTAGCATAATACTCTCTAGCTCCACCCATGTCATTGCAGATGGCATGATTTCATTCCTTTTTATGGCTGCATAACATCCCATTGTGTGCATGTGTGTGTATACCACATCTTCTTTATGCATTCATCAGTTGATGAACACTTGGGCTGCTTCCATAGTTTGGCATTTGTAGATAATGCTGCTATAAACATCAGGGTGCAAGGATTCCTTTGAATTAGTAGTGTGATTGCTAGATCATAGGGTAGTTCTATTTTTAACTTTTTGAGGAACTTCCATACTGTTTTCCACAGTGGCTGTACCCAGTTTACATTCTCACCAATAGTGCAAGAGGGTTCCCCTTTCTCTACATCCTTGTCAACACCTGTTTCTTCTGTTTTTTATTGTAGCCATTCTGACAGATGTGAGGTGATTATCTCATTGTACTTTTGATTTGCATTTCCCTGATGGCAAGTGGTGATGAGCATCTCTTGTGTCTGTTGGCCATCTGGATGTCTTCTTCGGAAAAATATCTATTCATGTCTTCTGCCCATTTCTTGATTGGATTATTTGTTTCTTGGGTGTTTTGGATACCAACCCTTTTATCAGATATATCATTTGCAAATATCTTCTCCCATTCCATGGGTTGCCTCTTACTTTTATTGATTGTTTCCTTCACTATGCAAGAGCTTTTTATTTTGATGTAGTCCTAATAGTTTGTTTTTGCTTTTGTTTCCCTTGCCTCAGCAGACTTATCTAGAAAGATGTTGCTATGGCTGGTATCAGAGGTGTAGGAGGCTAGGACTTTTATGGTTTCATGTCTCATATTTAGGTCTTTAATCCATTTTGAGTTTATTTTTGTGTTGTGGTGTAAGAAAGTGGTCCAATTTCATTCTTTTGCATGTTGCTGTCCAGTTTTCCCAATGCCATTTGTCAAAGGGACTGTCTTTTTCTCATTGGATATTCTTTCCTGTTTTGTTGAAGATTAATTGACCATATAATTATGGGTTTTTTGCTGGGTTTTATATTCTTTTCCATTGATCTGTGTCTATTTTTATGCCAGTAACATACTGTTTTGATTAGTACAGCTTTGTAATATAACTTGAAGCCTGTAATTGTGATATCTCCAGCTTTGCTTTTCTTTTTCAAGGTTGCTTTGGCTATTCAGGGTCTTTTGTGGTTCCATACAAATTTTAAGATTGTTTGTTCTAGCTCTGTGAGAAATGCTGTTAGTATTTTGATAGGGATTGCACTAAAAGGGTAGATTGCTTTGGGTGGTATAGACATTTTAATGATATTTGTCCTTCCAATCCATGAAAATGGAATGTCTTTCCATTTGTTTGTGTGATCTTTAATTTCTTTCATCAGTGTTTTATACACAGTATAGGTCTTTTACCTCTTTAGGTAGGTTTACTCCTGGAAATCTTATTATTTGTGGTACAACTGTAAATGGGATTAATTATTTAATTTTTTTTCAGCCACTTCATTATTGGGGTATGGAATGCAACAGATTTCTGTATATTTATTTTGTAGCCTGTGGCTTTACTGAATTTATCAGTTCTGGCAGTTTTTTTGTGGTCTTTTGGGTATTCTATAAGAATAGGATAGATTTTCCAAAAAATCCTAACCAGTGCCCCCCCCCTTTTTTTTGCAAGAGGATTCATATTTCAGGGTTTTGAAGTCTTTTCAAGACCTTTTTTTTTTAAAACATAGAACTAATGACCTTAAAAATGAGGTCTTCAAGGATCAAAAATACTTCAAATTGAGTGGCTTAGCTAAACTAACAGGTGTCTCTGGTTGTTGCTTAGAGAGCATTTTGTTCCTAGAGCAATAAAAGACTTTTCATATTTACCTATTAGAGTTATTTGGCAAAGTGTATAATAATATAATTATCAAAGTTGACTTTGCATGTGTCCAGTCTTTAAAATTTACACACACGTCTCAGCATATTAATGATTCAACTTATTTTCAATATTTGATATTTTGTATTGGTGAAAATAAAACATTTAAACATAGAGAACTATCACTTACTTGAGAAAAATATGAACCTCAGAGCCAGCTTTGGGTTGGAAACCCTGATCTGTTCTGACTCTTACAGTGTAGTCTAGGGCAAGGAACCTACGTTTTCTGAGCCATACATTCTCATCTGTAGAGTGGAGGTTGTGATAAATACCTATTAGTATTATATTAAATGGAATTTTAAAGGTAAAGCATTGCATCCTCTATTTGATATATAGAATATTCTTAATACATGGTATTTATATTGATGGTGATGTCAATAATGATGTTTTTTGTATTAGTCTCAGGGAAAGTGATCACAAACCTCATTTCTGCCTACAGTCATACTTAGCTAATATGCAGAACAACACACTTCTGTGCACAGTATCAGTTCCAACCTATCAGGCTTTTCAAAGAAATTGCTTGTGTAGGCTGCACATGATAGAAATAATTTTCCCTAGTTTGATAATTCAGTCTGTAAGGAGTTTTATAACTTAGTCTCTTTTTTACATCAAACAATTCAGTGTATTCAGTGACTAAAAATCCTTTTAGAAACTGCTGTGATTTTCAATTCAGTGACTAAAAATCCTTTTAGAAACTGCTATGATTTTCAATCATTGAATTTTATATCCTTCCTATTAAAATGAATTGTTGCAATATATGTTCTATCCTAATCACTTAACTAGCATGGAGTATAGGGAAATTCATCTGATATTTCATAATTATGATTCTTAAACTTCAAGAAGAATGTTCTGGACAATAACAAAAATGTAAGTTTGGAAATATTTTAACTTGTATATATGTGAATAATAAATAAAAAAATGTTGTCTGCGGGCCTAAATCCTACAGGGGGTTCTACAAGGACTTTCAACAACTTCATTATGCAATTTTATTGCATTTTTATGCTTAGAAATAAATGCAGCCTGTCTATACATTTTGGAAATGTTAGAAGTATACAGTGTTTGCCTGTCCTATAAGTTTCTAGAATTTAAGCGTGAAGAAAGAGGGGTTAAAAGTATTCAGAAGTGGGAACAGGAAATTTTTTTTTTACATTTTCTCTGTTTGAAAAACGTGTTCATTGCCAATGGAACATTCATTGGTATACAGAAGGCAGAACTGCACCTCACTGATACTAAAAACTACTGCAATAGTTCGGCAAAATAAATTTAGTTATTAAATGCAGATTACAGAATTCCACTTGGGGTGAAGGAAGAATAAAATTTTGTTTTGGTTTTGTTTTTCCCTTGTTTTTAAATTTTAGTTTTTAATATCAGACTGTGTGTAAACCCGATTCTTCCTTTTATCTGGAATCCCAAACCCAAGTGAATTAACCATTTAATTTTTGTTTAAGGAGTAGCCGGTTCCCAAAGGCCAGCAGAGGGCAGCAAAGCCTAGATGTTAACACTAACTCTGACCAACTGAAGGGGGAAGATGAAAATTGCAGACTGATTTGGCTTGAATGGGATGTATGTGGCTAAGGGCAATTCTTTTGGACTATGGAGAGAGCTTTAGAACCTCAAAACACTAGATAACTCTATTTATTCAACACAAACTGAGCAGCTTTTTAAGTTTATGAAGAAAAGGGTCACTCAGGTTTTTTCAATGAACATCTGACCTATTGAGTAAACAGTAAGATTTAAATTGATTAAGTAGATTTAGAAGGATCAGAAAGAGGAAAAGAAATGTTGAGCATAGTGAATGGAACAATCTGAGTGATAGGTAGCCCATGACTTTTTCCTCTTTGGGGGACTTCTCTGTTCTTGTTTGTCCTTTGCTGTCATCTGTCTCCCTCTCACAGATACTAACCAATGTAATACCTATCATTTAGCCTCTTCAGCAAAAGTAAATTGGGAGAATCTGAAGATATTCTAGAGTTTAGCAGGTAAAGGTGTGTAATTCTGTTTTCTAAGAAAAGGAGAATCTGTAAAGTATAATTGACAAAATTGGTAGTATTGTTTTAATGGAAAAAAATCCATTACCACGTTGAATATTCTATGGACTAAATAGTGCACTCGCTTTTTCTATGCCTCTAACTTAGTAAAATGTTCATTATCTCAAGGAGGTTTATTTAACAATTGAAATAAGATCTGGAAAAGCTAATGGCCACAGGGGATGGAACTATTTTCTTCTGTCATTGGTAATAATGGGGACATTGTGTTTTTAGAGCAGAGAAGCAAATAAAAGCATACTTAGAAGTGCCCTCATCTATCCATTCATCAAACTACTGGGGGTAACAAAAACTATGGTTATGAGATAATTGTTTTGCAAATGGGACCTTCTTTTTAGCTCTTCTTGTAGTAGGAGGTCCTTGTGCCTGCTGGGAAATTTTGGAGACAAAGAACAACAGGATGTTTTCTCTCCAACAACAGCTTCTATTAACCTCCTGATGTTTGGCTCAGAGGGTTGTGATTATGATCCTGCTGACATCAGCCACCCATCTAAAATAAAGGAGATATGTGTTGGCTCAAGCAGTGAGGCTGAAGACTTGGAGGTTTTGTACCTGTTAAAGTAACTGTGTGAGAATTAAGTGTGAGGAAACATGTTGTGCCATCTCCTTAGCTGTCTGGTGGTGATGTTATTCAACTCCACAAATACCCGATGAGTTTCTACTATGGTCTTGGTAATGCATTGGGTGTTATGGGGACACCGAGAAGCATTAGGCAAGTCACTTGCCCTTCAGAAGCATATAGCCTTATTGTGGAGAGGAGGTTTGTAGAAATACAGAAATGCAACACAACTTAAATGCTAGGTTGAAGGGATTCCTGTCAGAAAGGAAGTGTGATTTAGACATAAAATGAATCTGCTTGATGTTTAGGAGAGGAAAGAAAATTCTTCAGGAAAAGATATGTATCGGAAAACACTCTAACTTGCTGCCTGTTATAATTTACATATCTCCAGTTGGTTAAATAAAAATACTCATCACCCTATATGCTTTCTGGCATTCTGATGCGTAAGCTCTTCTACTTTTCTCATTTTGTAAATAAGGCAATCAGGGTGTGGGGAGATTAAGTGATTAGTCTAGGGCTAAAAGTATTAGGAGTTAGGGTTAGTATTTTAATATAGTTGCCTTGAATTTTTTTTTCTCTTGCCCATCTTGGAGTTGTGAGAGCCATTTAGCAAACCTTCAATAATAACAATATTGATGGTTTTATTAAATATCAACTAAAACATAGTAAATCATTTAGGCTAATTTTAAAAAGTCTTTCATATTAAGGATGAAAATCAGAGAACAACGAATGTAGACCGGGTTCTTCATGCTCTGTGACCAAGCTAAAATGAGGTAACTATCAAATTTGAAACTGACCGACTCCAAGCAATGCCTCTCTGCAGTGAATATTCTTTACTGATGCTATAACTATTTTGATGCTGCCAGCTTTCACCTGTAGATCTGCAAGCTTTTCTAGGACAAGAATAATGTCTTATAAAACTTTTAATACCTTACACATGGTTATTGCCTGTTAGGAAGAAAGGGTTAACTTGTCCCAACACTGAGCATCTGCAGGTTTGGTCTCCCAGGAAAGGAACTGACCTCTCTGCAAAGCTCTATGAAATTGGCTATGGCTGGTGCTTAAGGCAATTAAGGTCAAGGACAAGACTTGGATTCCAGTTTTTCAGATGATGCCTAGAGGAAGAGCTATTTTTTTTAACCACCCAAGATTGGTGATATGGCAAATTATGCTTCTTTCTGTGACATATAGGACTGCAGCCACAAAGTTTGGACCGCGACACTTAAATACTCCAGAGCTAAGCTGACAGATGGGACTGGAAGCCCATATCATCATATCGATAGTGTGTCATAGTCCTTGACCACAGCAGGAGATGGAGGATTGCTCGTTCTTTCTTTCTTTTTTTCTTTCTTTCTTTCTCTCGATTTTATTTATTCATTTGAGAGAAGAGTTGAACGAGAGAGAGACGGAGAGAGAAGCAGCCTCCCTGCTGAGCAGGGAGCCTGATGTGGGACTCTATCCCAAGATCCTGGGATCATAAACTGAGCTGAAGGCTGATGTTTAACCGACTAAGCCCCCCAGGTGTACCAGGGATTGCTTTTCTAATCAGCTTAATAACCCTACAGTATGAGAAAATGAGTTGTCCCCACCCTTAGAAGGATGGTTACAACAGCTCAGTACATAAGATAGGAGGAATATTAGAGGACGACACTGTCCATTTGGAAGAAATGGTAAAGATCATCCCCTTCCTCTGAGCTTAGATAGCAAACTGGTCAATCTGATGGAGTGATTCCTGGGTGGGTCACCAGGTAACTGATCTCCTCAAACCTCAGTATCACCTAGTTTCTTAAAAGCTAGGCAGAAGATTTTACTGTCCAAATGCAGATGTCTCTGCAATTTAACCATTGAATGGACTGGGATAGATGGCCCTTTCTTATTAGCATATACAGACTCATTCCTTCAGATAACTCTTCACAACTTACTCATTTTGACACTGGGCAGTCCCAAAGTGTGTGTGTATATATATAATATATTCCACATCTCCCTAGCTCTTAATATGAAATAGATACATGGAATATGGGATAGACATATATCTATTCCGTGTATCGAGAAAGAGAGAGAGAGAGAGTCCTAGAACATTTAAATCAAAGACAGACTACACTAGCACTGCCCTTGCTTTTACTGGGAGACTGGCTGGACTTCTTAATGTTGTCCTAAGGACAGCTTTTTCTTGTAGGAGTCCGTTTCCTCTGACCTGTCACTTAGAGACCTACAAGCTGGAAGGTGAAAGGAAATTCCTGGAGTTCCACAAATGCATATAGGGACCTGATACATATAAACTTTCCCATCTTTTTTTTGTCCCCCCTGTGCTCAAACTTCCTCAGGTGACTGGCACATCTGAATAGCACCCTGTACTGAGGAATGAGCAAACACCAACTTGGAAGGCACCGCTGTTGACTGGCTGGCTGCCCTGACCAATCCACCCAAGGCTGCAGCCGTTATCTTGTACCCTACTCATGTGATGGAGCAGCTCCAAATCTAAAGATCTTCTGTTGAACATTCTGTACTGGCCATCCTCACCTGGGTTGTAGCTGCAGATCAGTGCACTCACTTGCCACAGGGTCATGGACGTGTAATATGTGGCAGTATGGCCTAACCTCTGAGTATGCAAAACAGCCCTTGCCTAATAAGAAGGTATGTCAGGGCCCCCAAGGCTCCCAGGCTGAGCGATTCTCTGGAAGGATTCCATGGGTTCAGAAAAGCTGTTACACTCACAGTTACAGTTTATTACAGTGAAAGGATACAGATTAAAACCAGCAAAGGTAACAGGTGGCATGAGGTGGTGTCCAAGAGAAACCAGGTGCAAGATGCCTCCTCCCAGTTAAGTCACACAGGGTCACACTTAATTCTCTCAGCAGCAATATGAAATGAGACAGTACTTTCAAAGTGTTGCCACCAGGGAAGCTCATCCAAACCTTGGCATTTCGGGTTTTTAGTAGGAGTCAGTTGTGTAAGCTGCATGACTGACTTCAGCTACTCAGACTGCAGCATACCACACACACACACACACACACACACACACACACACACACAACTCCGAGGCAAAAACAGGCATTTGCCATAAAACATTTTTTAGCATAAACTTATCTGGTCAAACTGGTATACCATGGCCTATGGCCTCAAGCACACAAAAACACTTGTATCTTGCAGAATATTCCCAGGGCTCAAAGGTTATTTCTCAGGAGCTGGCTACAAGTCAGGCTTGAAGAGAAGACTTTCTTTGGAATTTGCAGGATTCGACGAACCTGGGTCTGTGGAGTTAAAACTTTTCCTGCCCAGAAAGAAGTACCTGAGGTTATGGAAGGTGAGAAGAGAATGCAAACTAAGTTGTCTTGCACTAGAACTGTTCCAAGAGAAGTGTCACCTGGACAGCACTCAATTCAGTATATATACATCTTTAAATGGTGGCCATCTCAGCTACTGTGTTGTGACGTTGGGCTTGCTGTGGAGTGCTGACATAACAAGTGAAAAGTTAGTAGCCATTCTAGAGTCTACTAATAATACAATTATGGTCCTGGAGCCTCCCAGACTCCTGGCAAGTATCATTGAATTATAGCACCCAGTATCTCCCAAATAATCTATTTTCAATGAATCTAAAGCCCGAAGCTGAACTGAGCTTATGACTCTTCCTCCTCTAGTCTTTGGAGGGGACTTCAGAGCCTTCCATTTCTCCATCTCCATGCTGCAGCTATGGATGGCAGCTTTCTTACACTTTCTGGAATGGATATCATATATCTTTTGGGCTGTTATTACCAAAGAGCCTTCCAGTTTACTTTGGGAGAACATGACTTTCTTCTTATGGGTGGTTATCTGGCTTTTCTCAATCATCTCCCAGTTATCCACATCAATTTCAGTGATTAGCCTCACAGCTCGTATGGTTTAAATGATACAGACTTGACAGAGTGGGTCCATCATTTGGAATCAGGAGAGTGAATTGAAAGAATCTATGACTGACTCTGTAGGTTGGCTTCGCCAGAAAAATAAATGATTTTCTTTGAATTTCAGTGGAAAAAGGCTATGGTAGAGTACTTAAGGAAATCAAACCTGGTTAACTATGAGATAATGCCAGAGTAGGTTTGCTACTTTGCCAGTCATGAGTGCTCATTTGGTAAATCCTGCTAGTGGCTTACTACGTCACACAGGTGGCCCCTTGCCCAAGCTGTCAATGCTGAGCTGGCAAGAGAAGGTAGGAGCCATATTATTAACACATGATATTGCTGTTGAACCCTGGTTTCTAATCCCAACAGGGAAGGACCAATGTATCCCTAATAATGTGGCTTAAAAGTCCCCACAACCCAGGGAGACCTTGTACTAGAATCTGATGTCCAACCCTGTTGAATTTTTGTATGCTGGGCCAGAATGTGCTAGAGCAAGAAAGGATTTGCACACCTGGTATTCCAATGCACACCAATGAATTCTCCTCTAGAACAACTGAACAGATTTTAGGAGGTCAAGGTAAATGACCAAATGGCCTTTTATCTTGGCTGTTTGCATGATACGATTCTCAGCTCAGGCAATGGAACATAGTAGAGAAATATTTTTAGAATGTATAACTTCTTTATGTGTTTTAGTCTGGGCTATAGGTGGGGACAGTTCATTATTAAACTAGGTTTACTCTTTTCCTTTTCTATGGTGGAAGCAAGTTTTAACCTTTTTAAATCATTTTGAATGTCTCAGAAAGTGGTTAATACTACTTGGTTACTGGTGCCTTGGGACTATTAATTGGTTTTTACAGCATATTAACAAAGCACTTAAAAGACAAATAGCATAGTGAAAAGTACTGAACACATTGCTCATAAAAATAAGTGTTAGGAATCTGTACTTCTTGCTTTATCCTTTAAGTCATTTCCAAGTGCACTAACCAGACATCCATTTCATTTTTAAGATGAGATCTTCAAAAGCAGAGAGTTTAAAACTGAATTTAAAGGCCAAAACTGGAGATACCATGTGTTATAGTCAATTTTCTAGGTAGTTAAAAATTCTAAGAACCTACCTATGGCACATAGGGCTTTGCTATATGATTTATGTGCTGGCTTACTTTATTATGCACTGTTGAGAAAAGACTGTAAACTAGTCTAGATAGGCATCCATTTGCATTTGGGAGCCAAACAATTTGCATACTGATAGTGTGCTACTTTCTGAAAAGAAGGGGAAAAGGAGCCTCAGGACTCACTGGAGAAAAAGGAACAAGTCAGAAATCCCATGGTTTGGGGGATGAGAGTGTAGGAACA
Organism: Ursus americanus; assembly: GCF_024610735.1. Classification (NCBI taxonomy): domain Eukaryota; kingdom Metazoa; phylum Chordata; class Mammalia; order Carnivora; family Ursidae; genus Ursus; species Ursus americanus. The sequence continues at coordinate 45,336,208 of NC_142127.1, forward strand.
GTTTTTATACAGTTCCATTTTTTGAGTCATATATCTATTGAAAGAGAACTTGCTCTATAAAAACTTTATAAGCAATGAACTGTTTATTTCAGAATGAGGCTCTGGGGAATAATCTCATAAGAAACACATCTTGCATTTGTAGAGAAACCCAAGGGGATAGTATTCATGAAGCATTATCCCAGTGTAGGCAAAAAATGACAACGAATGCAAACTCATCAAACAATTGAAAAGGAAATGCTTGATTACTGAATAATTTTTTTCTCCCCTGCCTCCTGCTTTTTCCCAAATGCATAAATCCATCATTCTGTATTATAGACAGTGATGGTTCTTTCTCTCTGCTTTCCTTCCCTATTCCTATATAATTGTTCTCTCTAGTTCCCACCTTACTACCCACCCAAGCAAAGCAAAAGCAAAACTCCCCGCAGACTCTAAAGTTTTCTTAAGTGACAAGTACAGGCCTTTTATGTCATGCAATCTCTATCACATGCTTTGTGAATAATAATTCTTGTTACAGGTTTAACTCCTAAGGTTTAACTATGGTATAGGAACACATGGAGATCAGTTGTAGTGTCAGGTGTTCAAGTGTTTGAAAGATTAGCTGTCTTATAAATTATAGCGGATTCAAGGTTATCCCTGTAATAATGTCATGTTCACTGACTTGCGTTTGCTTTTCAGAATCAGAGAGAGAAAGGGCTAGAATTACAACTAGGTGAGAGCATTGAGTTTAACTCCAAGCTTATTCACAGGCCTGGAGAGGATCACGTATATGACCTTTATCCACAGGAAGGGTTAAGACAGGGGAACCATTGTCCTGGATGTCCTATTCTGTTAGTTTGATGACATAGAGGCATATATTCCTTCATCTAAGTTCTATGGGTTCCCTCCCTATCATCTCTAGATGCTTTTTATTTTTGTATTTCAGATCATCTTCTACATGGATAGGATAAAGATAGTAAAAGCAAGCAGTTTCTTTTGGTTCTTTAATTCTACTTACCAATTCTGCTTCACAATAACCATAGAAAGAGTTCAAATCGCAGACAGAATGGTTTGTAAAGTAACAAAAATGGCAAGCAGTAGCTCTCAGAAAATAAATATATGTCTCTTTTGCTGAATGCTCTATACCTTCTTCACTTTCAGAATAATGATGGGAAAGGTCAGAAAGAATATGGAGACACTGAAATAAAGCTACCAAATATCCAACATGATGTCATTGTAACAGTGGCTCGGAAAGTTGGTCAGGTTGAGAAATGCTGATAGCCTTATTATATATTCACAGAAAGCATATTGCATCACAGAAGCATTTTTTTGATGGAATTTATTACTATTAATAGCAGAGAGGTGTGATCATTTTTCTAGGCAATCTGAGAACACATATCTTTTAAGCAAATACACTGTAGGACTTAGAGATTTCTATTCCTCTGGCATCTTGCAAGTATTGAACCACTGCAGAGTAGACAGTGGTGATCAAAAGAGCCATAAGAGTTACAAATGAAAAGAGAATTCAAAGAAGTCATCAAGATGACTTAGTATGTTCAGGAGGCCCTACAGGAAAATCCTTTTATTGAATTCTATAATTGGGGGATTTCCTATGGTGTGTAATATCTTCTATACACATTCAATTTTTCCACGGAAAGGAGCAGAAGGAAGGAACAGTACTATGCTGCTTCTCAAATTTGCCCTGTTGAATTTTCCTGATAAGATTTTGGTCTATAAACTGACCATGAAGGATGGCACATTTAACCAAGATGAAATTTGAATATTTTACGTCCCTGCCTGTGTAACCCTATGGCAGAAAGACTGAGATCCAAGTTAATTAGGAGTTTGCTGTTATGAGCTAGCAATTGTTTTCTATAAATCTGTACCATAGAACATTGCAAACCAAAATCTGACAGCTTCCATGATTAGAACTTCCTGTTGCTCTTTTCTTTCCCCCACTTTCTCTGTTCTGTTGAGGATTCCTGTCTAAATATAAAGGTATTTTCCTGAGTCCTCATTTTCATTATATCACACATTCTGGACCTGTTCTTTTCTGAAGATGAGGGTTCCATGCTTTTCCCAAGAATTCAAAGTGAAAAAATAATTGTCCTTTAAAAGTTAAACTTTAAAAAACATGTTTTTAAAGTCACAGTATAGAGACAACAGGTCCCAGGCTGTAAGATCTACCTGTACGTGGATGGAAGGTGTTTACATACATTCCTGAAAGGCTGTAATAGACAGCAGGGGCATTGATCAGTCATGGACTCATCAAAAGAGGCTAATACTAGCTGAAGCTGCCCATAGAGCAAAAGTACATTGCTTAAGAACATACCATCTGTCTGGTCCAAGGGGCAGTTATGACTCCAGAATGGAATGAAAAAGTATAAACTTCCTTTTTATGGCTCAAAGGTTTAATGGCATTGGGTCACACACTTCACTTATTCTGATCACATACTTACCAGGCAATTTACCATTCATGATTTAGCTTCTGAAGCTTGCTTACCAGGAGATAACATATTGACTGCAGAATTTCGTCTGTCCGGTGCCTTTTGGCAGTTATAGATTAGAGTTTTCATGTTACATTAACAAACTGATATCCAGGTGCTAACTTGGCATTCTCTAGAATTGCCTGTAGGTTTAAGTACATGTGAAAGAGAGATCCCCAGTATCTTTCATCTCAACAAAGATAATTCTCCTCTAAAATAATTTGGCATTCTGGTTTTAAACTCAAATCTCTTGAGTTAATGGGAGTCTGTTCCTAGAGATGGATTCAGGTCACAGATAGATGAAATCAGCGTTGTTAGCCTTTGAGGCTAAAGTATCCCAAACTAAGCAACAGTACGTTCGGTAAACTCATGTCACCCTGTCTGTTGCTATTTTACCAAGAAACCTGCTCTCCCTGGGATTACTCAGACTCTTTTGCTATCATTTCTCAGAAATACTGCAGAGAACTTAGAGTGAACCTGTTTGATTTTTTTCTCCAACGGCCCAATTATTTTCCGTACTACTGCATTTTCATACTGCATAATATTCAACCAAAGAATGATGTTATAAATGATGTCCTCAAACCTTTGCTTTCCAGTGAATCAGAGATCTCTCCATCAAAAGGATTTGAAATCCCCAAGGCTGGAAAAAAGATGGAAAGAAACTTTCTATAATTCTAGCGTAAGTATGATTGCTTTCAAGCTGCAAAGCAACCCTGTAGAGAAATACAGATGATACTCCCAATTAAGTTTGAGAAGACTTGAGGCTCACCCAAATTAGAAGACTGACCCAAGGTTTTGAAGCTATTCTTTCTGATTTCAAAGCTTACATTTATTTGTCCATTTTTTTTTCTTTTAGATCTAGATGGGTTAAATCAGGTGTATGCATGTGAGATGGTAGAGGTGGGTAAATTCAGCAGCAGAGTAAAGCTAAATTTCACAGAATCTTTTTGGGAGTATGAAAGTATACTGAATGAATGCCTCAGGCATGTGATCTTAGTTAAGCAGCTCTCCATTCTCTTTATGTTGCGGTAATGCTTATTATCTCAGTAAAAATAGTAAACATGTGACAAACATGCTAGTGCTTAGTCCGCATAAAGTTCTATAACGAAATGGTAGGTAAACAGTTAAACTGCAGATTTAATAATTCATGTTTTATTTAGCATGATACTGGTAGTTGACATCTTTCAAAAAGTATATATGTTGACAGTAGAGGCATTATACTAAGGGTGTCATATACATAGCATTAAGGAAACTCTATCTTCACCATTATAAACAATTTGGATTGCAAATCAGATTGAATTGCAGAGTTCGGAGAAGTTGTTATTTCTAAATTACTGCGTTAGTTGAGTCTTAAATTACCATAATGCTGGTGGTTTGTTTGGGTGTCTACCTGAAAGGGGGAGAGGTAATTTTGAGTTCATGTTTAAGAAAAGGAAGGTGAGGTTAAGTGTTACCTGGAGAGGTAGGGTTCACACAAGCTTCACTGAAGGCTAGAATTTGAAATAAATGTCCCCAGAGGACAGTGAGCAGTGATGGACTGGGAAAGTGTAGCTGATAAAGCAAAGTGGGAGTGCTGATCATAGAGTTCTTAAAAGCAAAATGGGTATTTATAAATGTTAACCTTACGGTATTACTTTATTATACATCTTCCTTTGGACCCCATTTGTCAGAAGAGATCTTCTTTTTTTTTCTTTTTTTTAATGTTTTTTTATTATATTATGTTAGTCACCATACAGTACATCCCTGGTTTCTGGTGTAAAGTTCAATGATTCATTAGTTGCGTGTAACACCCAGTGCACCATGCAATACGTGCCCTCCTTACTACCCATCACCAGCCTATCCTATTCCCCTACCCTCCCCCCCTCTGAAGCCCTCAGTTTGTTTCTCAGAGTCCATAGTCTCTCATGCAGAAGAGATCTTCTTGACACTTAACAAAACATCATCATTAGTAAGCCCAAGAACATGACTTCTGTATTTGGATCTCCTCATATTTCCCTCTGTTGTCTTGAGTAATTGATTTATCTGTAACTTGTCTTTCTTTAAAGATGGAATCTTTGCTTCCAACATCAGAGGCATGGTAGCTAAACATCACTCTTTAGGGTGAAGTCCTCATGCATCCACAAGAAGTGTACTTGGTTTTTCATAAAGTTAGTTTCATTTCAGTCCTCTTCACTAAGACATTTTGCATTAAATCCTTCTATGTGTTAAAGTGTTTTAGGAATTGTTGCTGATAATAGATGGAAATTGTTTTCTTCTTAATGCTTCTACTTGAAAAATTAAAAGTACCATTCTATCACAATTTTTTTAAATTACTGCTTGGTAAATTTTAGAAATCCAGGATTTTTTTTGGGGGGGGGGGGTCCTTGAAACCTGTAAGTAAAGAAAATTTGTCTGAGGATATTTAGAATGTGGAGACACATGGAAGGAAGCATGACCAGCCCCTAGTCACCTGTATGCAGATCATTCACAGTAATTAAATGGTGCCCCAGAATTGTGCAACGGGGGTGCCCTTTATTTTTGGTTCTTACTTAATGTTTCCACCACCTCTCTTCCCTCACTTGGAGCCTGATCTACCTTCAGATACCTCCTATCCTGTGGTCCCTCTCTGATCAAGTATGCCTTTGCAGCTTTCTATCCTTAATTACAAGATGGGAAGCTGTGCAAATACAGAGCTTTAGTTTTCTCAATAAAGAGAGGAATTTTTCCTAGAAGAGGATGTGCAGATGGACAAGATTAAGTAGGTTTATGAGGTGGGATTATACTTTACTACAAAATAAAAAAGGACACATTTTTATTTGAGAAGCACTTTTTTTTTTTAAACAGGAAAGCATTATCTTGTCTTTAATAAGTCTAAAATTGGAATCAAACAGGCATTTAAATAGAGTAAGCATTTAGAGCCAGATGCTGTGCCAGTGTGATGGAGAGTTCTTTTACTATTTACCAGTGTTTATTCAATTAACAGATATTTAATAATGCCATGCTAATAGATTTTATAAATAAATAGTATTTTCAGTGTTACGTTGTATTCTAATAAAAAATCCTGTTAATTAGAATATTTAACCAGTAAGTATTTCCTATTACATAGCCAGGCAAGATTCATCCATCCCTTATCTATCTATCTATTCATCCATCAGACATGAATTAGGTTCCAATTATGTGCTGCTGAAACAAAGGTAAATAGAACATCTGATTACCATAATGTAGTATGTGATGAAAAAGAGGTAGGAACAATTATTTAAGGAAGCATATAAGAGGTCCCTGGAGTTATCATGGAATGCTTCTGGAAGAGGACACATTTGAATTCAGTACTGAACAAAGAGTAAAGGTTTTTCATGAATATGAAGGTATGTGTTAGTAGGGGTGTATTTATTGGAGAAATAGGAAATGAGATAATTTAGGCAACAGAGAACGTTTAGTTAAAGATGAGAGGGAGAAAATTGTGTGGAACATTTAAGACACTGCAGAAAGTTTGGTATGGCTGGAATTCTTGGTGCAGGTGGAAAGGTGGTAACAGGAGAGGGAAGCTAGGAAGAAACAAGGATGATTTTCCATGAAAGCTGTGTGGGCTTCACTCTCGAGGTAATGGTGTACCATCAGAGGATTTTAAGCTGAGAAGTCAAATAATTATTTATTTTAGAAATTTTGTTCTGCTTGTATTATACATAGATTGAGTGTAGGGAGCTAGACAAAGTAGAGAGATACTAAAGAATTTCAGGACAGAAATAAGGGCATGAGCTAAGACAATGGAAGTAGAAGTTGAGATTGGTTGAAACAATTTCTAGGCAGTCCAGTCAATTAGGCAAAGTTAATATGAAGATAAGAGGTTAAAGAAGGAAAGTCTAGAATTATTCTCAGCCTTCTAGCATGGCTGGTTCAGCAGAGAGATGTGCAGATAACTAGAATGGGAGAAAATGCACAAAGCTTTGGAAAAGTCTGTGAATGATACAAATGTATATTCTTAAGAGTCACTTTGAAATAACTGACACATAGTGTGTTGTTTGAATTGCCATAGTAATTTATTCACATGCACAATTTCTATTGTTTCTATTTTACCATCTCTCGAAGGCAGAAACTATGCAAGTGGCTAACTTTCTTTGTACAATATTCACTCAAGTATAGGCAGTTTTGATGATGATAAAGCTATAGCCAGGAAAATTGGATACACTGTTAGAGCAGAAAACACCCCCCATTAAGTTTTGAATCTTAACTTAAAAAGCTTTCGGTTTCTAAGTATACTCAGTCTTGAAGATGAATGGCTGTATTTCAACATTAATCAATTTCAAGCATAAGAGGAAAATAGATTTATGTATTCCTTGAAGATAACATTGGGAGAGCAGTTTAACCTAAACAGTTTCCACTTAGGATAGCACAGTGTGTTTAAAATGCAGTCAAATGATTCATTTGGCTTTTTGTTTCAGTTCATTTGGTGGTGCCAAGATGAAGCTCTGAGCCACTGACCAGAGTGAACGGTGGATACTGTTATGATTATATCCGCATTTCCACCTACCTAAAATGCAAAGAAGACTAGGAAATGCTTTGCTAAATGAATGATTGCCAGGGACTACTCACCATCTTCACCCTTTAGTGTATGGTGGGGTTTCTCTTAGACAAAGGACTAAAGATATAATAGATGCAGCCTGCAAGTCTGCTAGAGCTGATAGACAGGTCTCTGATGGTTAAGTGCCTGTTAACACCCGTCCCTGTTCAGTGCTGCACATGCTGCCTTTTTTTTTTTTTTTTTTTAACTATTCCACTATTTTTTATTAGGTCAGCCAAGACAAGAATGGAATACTTTTTGCCAAATTGCCTCTCTGGCATTTTCTGACTAGAACATGTTCCCTCAACTCTTCCTCAATCTCTTTTTCTTTCCCCAGGCCCACTCAAGTGTAGACAGTTGAACAGGGATTTAAATTGAGCTGGCTATAGCCCTGATAATTCTACAGGATTGGCATTTTGTCCTCATCCCTTTTATCTTCCATAGAATGTGTTCTCTCTTCCAGAGAGACACAGTCCCCTGGCTTTAAACTGTGAATGGCTGCATGGTATGGCAGGTCCCTTGGCTCACTCAGTTGCACCTGGATGGACCTTTTTATGTATCAAACCTTTCTCATGATTTCTGACATTGAAATCTGTACCATGCCCATAAAGATATGAAGACCCTCTTAGAGCTAAGTTATAATTGCCTGTGAAAACCCTGTAACTTAAAAACATGACTGGAAGAAAGTAGGCAGAGGGACCTTAAAGGTTAAACCTAAACTACATGTTTAAATTCTCATTTAGTTCAGTAATGGTTTTTTTTGACTGATGAATAAATAGGAGTAAAATTTTCAGTTTGTGTAATTCTGTGGAAGAATGCCCAAAGCATACTGTAGGATGAGATCCTAAACCATTATGCATTTGTCATCAAGAATAATGCATTTCCTGTTTCACCTGGTTAATAAGGACCTTAAAATCAATTTGCCTCTCCTGGAATTAATGTATAACCTTTAATTCTTGCTGAAGGTCTTTGAGGTTGAGAAGTTGATTTTTCTGATGTCTTTTGCTGTTGACTGAATATGATTACTTGATAAGAGAAAAAGAAAAGAACATTCACTACAGCCAGGAAGTTGGGGGAAAATATGCAAATGAAAATTTACTTTATTACACAATAAAAATGTAATGCAAAAATAAAGCCAAAGCGGCTGAACCTGACTTGAAGTAAAGGGCTGAGTATAATAATCATTATTACACTGAATCTGTTCCTCTTCAGGCAGGTATCTTGAATCTGTGATTTTCTTACTTTGTACAGAGTGTTAAATCCTTTCAGGCTGCTAGCCACCATTTAATTTAATCCCCAGTTCTTTTGAACTAAAAGACAATTGAAAACATTTGCAAACATCACCAAAGTACATAAGTTATTTTCTTCTGCTTCACTAATTGGACAAATTCTCATAGTGGCTGATAAAACATTGCCTATTATAGTGCTCAAATTGTTTGATATAATAAAAGTCTTTTTTTTTTCTTTAAGGCATTTATTTTGTTTAAGAATTGTGGGCTGTAAGATGTGGGAGCTGTTTTCTAATCTCGGTTCTACTGAGTCTTTGTTAGTCATAGTCCCTTGTCCGAAATTCCGCTCCCAGTTTGTCAAATGAGAGACCAGCATGCATAATTGATGCTTTGTTTTCCACTAGTAATTCTCTCCAACTGTTTTTTCCTTGAAAAATGTAGGTGCCAAAGACACAAAAAGCATTGTCCTATTTGGTTCTATAACTGATCTAAAAGTAAATGAAGTATTTGATACCCTCTGTCTTATGTGTGTTCCCCTCGATTCTGAGACAATGTTAGTTGACATTTTGGAGTTTGGGATAGGACTGTGAACACAATAAATCCTCCAAAGCATGTGGAGTTTGGAATAGATAAGGATAGTTAAGCAGTCTGTCTTGGCAAAGGTTTGTAGAGGGAAGATCGAGTACTCAACAGTGTGCATTAGGGTGCATACCAGATGTTCCCGGAAGCTGATGAATGACTGAATGTTAACATTTTTCATAAAGAAATTGACCTGAAAATACAATATTTTTGAAGTATTTTGACATGTAAGGTCTTTTATCCTTCTATAAAAATACTTAAAGCCATAGTTGGTATATGCATGGATGTTTAAGAACTGTGATGGTGATCTTAATGTCCTGTCCTCTTTTTTTTCTTCTTCTCCTATGCTGTTATTACAAAATGTTAGAATCTAGTTTCCAACTCTTTTTTGTACCTGTTGAGGATTTCAAAGGAAAAAACACACTTTCTAAGGTCTCTTCCTTACTCAAAGGAAAGTTATCTGAAAATGTTAATCTCTTTCTTCTTACTTTGCCAGATTAGCATTTTGCTCCATGAAAACCAGGATTTGTAGTTAAATGAGGGAGAAGAGATAAATCTTCCTTATGGAAGAATTCCAAGTAATTTTTGAGATACTGCCCCTACCAGTATTTAGAACTTAACCCCCTGCCTCCTTGAGTGTGGGCTACATTTGGTAGCTTGTTTCCAAGAAATAGAGCATGGAAATAAGGATTACCTTTACAGTGGAAAAACCTGGTAAACAATATGTGAGCTAAGTGATCAAGGTTAACATTACCAGTGATAACTCACGTTGATACCATGTACCAGTGATAGGATAGGATGAGAAGAACATTTCACCTCTGTGATATATTCGTCCTCCAAATCCCTCACACCAGTCTAATCATGAGGAAAACATTACATAAACTCAAATTGAGAACATTCTACAAAATAATTGACTAGTGCTCCTTAAAATTGTCAGTGTCATTTAAAAAAAAATGGTGGCTTAGAAACTGTCTCAGATCAGATGAGGCTAAGGAGATATGACTAAATAGAATGTAACATTCTGGACGGGATCCTTGATATTAAATAGGATTCTAGGTGTGAGGGGAGGGGAGACATCAGTGAAAAAGCTAGTGAAATCCAAATTACATCTGGTGTTTAGTTGAAAGGAATGTGCTAAGACTGGTTTCCTGGTATGGCAAAAATGCTATGTAATATAAATTAGTAACCATATGGGAAAGTGGGTGAGAGCTATATGGGAACTCTGCTGTCTTTGCACCTTTTACATAAATCTAAAATAATTATAAAATTAAATATTCATTTAAAAAATAAAAGCCTAATTTCTCAGCTTATTTGATTAGCATTACCACTTCATTTATCTCATTCTGCAATGAAATATCTTAACTAGTTTTCAATTTTTGCCATTATGTTTGCATTGATGCTTTCGCTTCGAGAGTCATGAGGAAGTATATATAGAGAGATACTGGAATTATAAGTGATAAATTGTTATTTATGACCCACAGTGAGTACAATAAGAGTGGTAGAAAAGGTTTTTTAAAAATTTATTTTACAGGGGCGCCTGGGTGGCACAGTGGTTAAGCGTCTGCCTTCGGCTCAGGGCGTGATCCCGGCGTTATGGGATCGAGCCCCACATCAGGCTCCTCCGCTATGAGCCTGCTTCTTCCTCTCCCACTCCCCCCTGCTTGTGTTCCCTCTCTCGCTGGCTGTCTCTATCTCTGTCGAATAAATAAAATCTTAAAAAAAAATTTATTTTACAGAAACAACCAATACGTAAAATGTCTGAGGAGTTACATTTTGAGGGAAAAAAATGCGTAATTCTATTTGAATGAAATAAAAAGAGCAGTTGATTCAACTCTTTCTGAACTGGGCTTTAATAAGATTTGAAACATGAAAGAAAATACTTTGTGCAAAGTCATATATGACTCAGGAGTTCATAGTATTGAAATAATTTAGTGTTGACTATGGCTCAAATAATATCAGCAGGTTAGAATTGAGAACTGAATACTCAGAAATTATAAGTAAACTTTAATAGCCTCTTTAATTGTGGAGTTAGAGAACTGATTTCTAAGCAAACTTTTCTAGCTATTGTGAAGTCCATTCAACAAAGGAATAGGGAATATTCCCTATGTATAAGATATTTTGGTAAACTGTATTTAAGTCCAGATCAGTTTGTAACTTAGTTTTAGATTATTTAACTCAGTTTAAATGATACTGACATTCTTCATCTGCAGCATACTTTTACCTGGAACCTAATCCTCACATCAGATTTTCTTATTGATTTATGTTGCTACCTAAGTTACCACGTTGAGCCTCACCGTAGAACAGGATAGATTTGATGTCTTCTCACATTCCAGTAATGTCTTCCATTCTGTTGTTATGAAGGAATTCAGCAAGGAAGTAATAGATACTATTTGCTATCATAGTCAGATGTTATTTATCTTATTGAAATACCATTGTAAAACAATGCTACAAGAAACCAGAGTGTAAGATAAATTAACTATGGGGAAAAAAGCAAAGTAATAAATTGCTACAACTTATGGGTAAAAGCAACTCTAAAACTCATTATTGCCTACCCCCAAATGAAGACTTACCATCTGTACAGTTCTCTAAATCATAGTTAGGATGAAACAAAGAAACCGTTGTTAAAATTTCACTAGGAAGTTCTGGCTTATGGAAACATTTGACAATAGTCACATAGGGCAAAGTTGTGAAGTTTGGATTATGAAAGACATGGCTCAAAATGCAATTTGCATACTGATAAATTATTAATTATAGCAGAGAGGAAACAGGTAACCTCAGAGAAAATGATTCAGAATCAAAATAATATCTAAAGAACAACAACATGTTTATATTTAATTTCTTTTCATGAGACAGTTGCATTTTGTTGGGCTTACAGAAAGAACCAGAATTCAAGAAAAAATAGTCCTAGGAAAAGAATATAATTCTAGAAGTATCTTATTTCAATAAACTCTAATAGGTGCTCTAGAGAGAGAGTATATGAATTATTAGATGTCATCTGTTCATTATCTCAGTTAGAATCAAACACAGTAGTTTTTGATTTTGGCCAGTTATAGTGAGCTCTAAGAATAAGCAGTAGTAAATCATACAAGGTGCTTTGTTCAGGGCTTTCAAGGTGGCACATTGTTCAATTTGTAAAAAATACTATGTAGAGAAGAAGCTAGATGAGATGTATGTTTCAAAGACAATCCCTGAAATGTGCTGAGGATTTGTGGAAAGCAAATCAAGGTCATCTTTGTGCCTATGCAAAGGAAAAAAACAAAAACAAAACCAAACCCTCTGCAAAGAGAAAAAGAGTGAAAGCTTTAAATTATTCATAAAAATGAATGCATTACAAAACCTATTCCCAGAGAACAGTATATGTACATCTATTTCGTAACTAGAAATTGTTGATCTTGGCTCTCCAGAAAACATTTTCAAACCATACTCCTTAATTCCAAAGAGATGTTGAAGAGAATTGGGTAAAGATCAATGAAAAAGAGTAATTATTTAAGAACTTGATGAATAATTTATTGGCTTGCCACCTGCAATCTTATATACATTCTAGCACAGTCCGAAGATAACTTTATTTTGTATAATGCTTTCAGTCTCTGAGGGGAAAAAATAAAGGAAATGGTGCGGTAACTGACAGGAACTGAATCCTAACAACCTTATTTTAAATATAAATTACAGTTAAATGGAGCAAGGTTCTGGTAATATACAATCTGCACAACTAAAATGGTATAATAGTATCAGGATTGCTTGTTCTTTAAGTTTTCTGTGTTTTGGATACTAGCATTTTATGATTCGTATCAATAAGTGAGACAAACACAACGTTAATAGTTCTTACTTGAATATTTCAGCAGTTCTCTCTTGTTATGATAAATAGGCCATCTACATTCTGACTTTATGGCTGAACTGGCAGCTTTCAGAATTTGGTGACTTTGGCACTGATTTATTAGGTTCTGTTTCTTTCCTTGAATATATATATATATATATTTGATGTTACTTTTGCATCTCTCCCAGTTAGTCAAAGAATGTGGAGTGCTTTTATATATTTGAAAGCAGAGTAGATCAAAGCTGCTGGGGAATCGAAGAGAAGTAGGATTGTGTCGGAGTTAAAAGGAGAGACTTGAGCTGAGTTCTAAACCTGGCCTTTTCATTGAAGAGCTTTTTAAATTAAAATAAGGTAATAAACATCACTAAGTCTCAGTTATCTTTTGGTATAATGAAAATTATAACAATATTAACAACAAAAGGAATTTCTGCCTTATAGGGTCACTGTAGAGGGTGAGATAATGCATTACAAACTATTGATAGGTCAGAGTTAAGAGTAGCAATTAGTATGTGTATATGGTGGCTTAAAAGAGAATAACAAAAGGTATGTATATTTGTACCTTTGTATATTTAACTTTAATATGGAGAAACAATATCTATGCATATTTTATTAGAATTATGCAATTGAATACAAATTTATTTTGGGATATGCTAATTTGAGAAGTAAAAAATTCTAAAGTATCCTAGGGGCAAATTATTCAATTATCTTTTATTTTCCTAAAAGAAAAATAGTTCCTTAGAAACTGACAGGATTTATAACCACCGATGAACATGAAAAAATAATATAGTATTGTCTAATATGTGTAATTGATCTAGTATCTATAATCTGTGATTCACCTCTGATTTTTTTTTTCTCCTTTCTTAAATGGAATTGGATTAGAACTTTTCTAAGATTCCTTCTTGTGCTAAGATACCGCTATTGTGCTACAAGTTCCTCAAGAATGGTGAGAATAATGATCCCTTACACGTTTACCCTGCTTTGTAGTTGACTACATCTCAGTGGAGTCTCACAATGGTCCAATTAGGGGCCATCCAAATCCTGTTCTCCTTTAAATTAGAATGGAAGAAAATGAGATGCAAGTGTCAAGGACCATATCAAAGCTACATCGCTAATAAAGGGCAGAGCAGGTATAGGATTTGGCCTTTATATCCAGGGATTTTCCTTTAAATTGTCATTGCTTTGTGAACTTTGTATATTTTTCTCAGTCCTGTCTTTGAGGAAGTAGAGTAGGACCTTAAATATAGTGGATGTTTAATAAATGCTGTATCAATTACTTAATCATAAAAATAAAACAGGATAGGAAATAAGTAATCTAATTTTCCAATACTGTTTAATCTTGATTTCCTTCATGTGTTCCTGTTCCTTTATAGCAGCAGAACAATTGAAACATGCTTTCATGTGATTTCTTTGGGATAAATAATCAAGTTCAAGTATTTATGTTCAGTCACTAAACACAATTCCCTTTTTGATTATTTTCTTCTTCTTAGGCATTATTGCTTCTCCATGTCCTGGTCTCATTTCTGATTTCACAGGGCTGCCCTGTACTGTTACTCAGAAGTAACAGGGAGCAGGGAGGAAGGGATCATGAAGCCTTGGTCTCTTCCTCTCTTTGGACAGCCTCCTGGGAGGTGACAAACTGGCTTAGGCTCCAAGCTACTTTCTGGGAACGGAGAATCCTAGAATGCTGGATTCATGGGAATTTGGAGGTAGTCTCTGCCCCTCTCTCTCCTGGCTGTGCCACTGTGCTATCTTCCTACAGATAGAGCCTGTTCCTATGGTTTCTGTTATTCATCAAATTAAGAGGATATTATATAACTTTACAGTGATCTGCACATGTTAATGAACATTCTCCTTCCCCTCTGCAAATACCTGGGGAGGGGTAGGAGACTATTCATGCTGTTCTTACGCCGAATATAGTACAAACTCTTCTCTTTATTCCTTCCAACTATGCTCTTATATCAGATGCCCTTTAAGGCATCCAGTCCCATTTTGGGTTGGACAGTTCTTCATTGTATAGAACTGTTCCAGGCATTACAACAGGTGTTTTGTCACGGACCTGGGTACTAAATACCAGGAGCATTAATTATTCCCTACAAACCTTCAATTCTACTAGAGATAGCTCGCACCTCTGTTTGAGAATCCCTTGACGTACCAGATGTTCTCATTCCCATATCATTCCCAGTTGCTTTCTTCCCTTACACCTGAGTAGTTCTCTATTGCTACGATTGTCATCAGATATACATTTTTGCTTTTTTAATTATATCTATATTTTTTCTAGTTTTGTTGAGATATAATTGATACATAACATTGTGTATATTTCAGATGTACAGCATGTTGATTAAATACATTTATCACCATCACCATGATGCAAAACCATCACCATCATAGCATAAGTTACCACCTCTGTCACATAATGTAATTGCTGTTTCTTTTTTGTGGTGAGAACATTTAAGATCTACTCTCCTAGCAATTTTCAAGGATATAATATAATATTTTAACTATAACCGTCCTTTAGCTATACATTTTTACAGGGGGTAGAACTGAAGCCTCAAAATCAGAATTCATTCAATAGTTACAAGTAAACACAGACACTCCTGATATTTCAGGCAATGCAAAAGTTAAAAAATAGAAAACCTATACAAATTTCTGGAAAGCCAATAGAAAAGTGAGTAGATTGTTATACAGTTATCAAAGCATTTCTGTAAATTTAAATTTTTATGGGATGGGGTAGAGGCATAATCTTTTCTGAAAAAGGGAATAATTTTTAACACTTAGAAGTGTTGGAACTTCACTTAACCAAACTGAGATTGTGCTATTAAGAATTCTACAAAAATGATGGGGGAAGAAGGGGCAGGGCAGAAAATCAATTAGTTAAGATATTTTAAAAAAATAAATTTGAAGAACATTAGTTGTAAGATACCTCAGTGGTAAGACCTCTTTAAAGCCCAGGCCACGGGCTCTGCATATTATGTCAAAATTCACTACCTCTAACTCCCACCTCCTATTGTTCCCTCTCATTCTATCATGCCATCCACTTTTTCAAATATTTCCTCTAATTCTTAGCATAAAGAACATGGAAAAGAAATGAAAATAGCAAGATGCTAATATCTCTAGGCCCAGACTGCCATGACTCTGAAATGGAAATACAACTTAATAGCTAAGGAAGGACATAGAAGTGTAAATAACAAAAATGGGGGGGGGTGGAGGGAGTAATAAAACTACAATGTGGTTAATAGTGCAATTCTTATGCAAAATTAGAAATGAAAAGAAAACAGTCTCAATGTTATGAAGGCAGGAAGACCAAGAAAAAAGTTTTCTCTCTTTCAGTTTTAGACAGAGAAATTGATCTGCATTTGTGATTTTACTGCTTTTCAGTTTGGTTTTTATAGTGAATTTATGTTTAATCAGACTTCTAAAATGAGTGACAATTCTAATCAGAGGGTAGAAGACTCAGTCGACTAGGCAAACAAAATGCTTGAATACTACAATATAAGCAGTTGATACACATTAAAGAAGATCTAGTGTATTTAGGTATTGAATATACTGTAATATTTCATAGACCTCATAAAGACCAAGAAGAATTTAGTTGTAATATCACATACAGAAAAATGTCTACTTATTAGATTTTTTATCATTTTTTTTTATTTTAATGATTTTTTATTATATTATGTTAGTCACCATACAGTACAACCCTGGTTTCTGATGTAAAGTTCGATGATTCATTAGTTCTGTATAACACCCAGTGCACCATGCAATACGTGCCCTCCTTACTACCCATCACCAGTCTATCCCATTCTCCCACCCCCCTCCCCTCTGAAGACCACAGTTTGTTTCTCATAGTCCATAGTCTCTCATGCTTCATTCCCCCTTCTGATTACCCCCCTTTCTTTATCCCTTTCTTCCCCTACTGATCTTCCTAGTTCTTATGTTCCGTAGATGAGAGAAATCATGTGATAATTGTCTTTCTCTGCTTGACTTATTTCACTTAGCATTATCTCCTCCAGTGCCGTCCATGTTGCAGCAAATGTTGAGAACTCATTCATTCTGATAGCTGAGTAATATTCGATTGTATATATGGACCACAACTTCTTAATCCATTCGTCTGTTGAAGGGCATCTCGGTTCCTTCCACAATTTGGCTATTGTGGACAATGCTGCTATGAACATTGGGGTGCATATGGCCCTTCTCTTCACTGCGTCTGTATCTTTGGGGTAAACACCCAGTAGTGCAATGGCTGGGTCATAGGGTAGCTCATTTTTACCTTTTTAACGGACCTCCACATTGTTTTCCAGAGTGGCTGTACCAACTTGCATTCCCGCCAACAATGTAGGAGGGATCCCCTTTCTCCACATCCTCTCCAGCAATTGTTGTTTCTTGCCTTGTCAATTTTTGCCATTCTAACTGGCGTAAGGTGGTATCTTAGTGTGGTTTTGATTTGAATTTCCCTGATGGCTAATGGTTTTGAACATTTCTTCATGTGTCTGTTAGCCATTTGTATGTCTTCATTGGAAAAGTGTCTGTTCATATCTTCTGCCCATTTTATGATTTGTTTATTTGTTTCTTGCGTATTGAGTTTGAGAAGTTCTTTGTAGATCTTGGATACCAGTCTTTTATCTGTAGCGTCATTTGCAAATATCTTCTCCCATTCCGTGGGCTGCCACTTAGTTTTTTTGACTGTTTCCTTGGCTGTGCAGAAGCTTTTTATCTTGATGAAGTCCCATAAGTTCATTTTATCTTTTGTTTCTCTTGCCTTTGGCGATGTGTCATGAAAAAGGTTGCTTTGGCTGATGTCGTAGACGTTGCTGCCTATGTTCTCCTCTAGGATTTTGATGGATTCCTGTCTCACATCGAGGTCTTTCATCCATTTGGAGTTTATCTTTGTGTATGGTGTGAGAGAGTGGTCAAGTTTCATTCTTTTGCATGTAGCTGTCCAATTTTCCCAGCACCATTTATTGAAGAGACTGTCTTTTTTCCACCGGATGTTTTTTCCTGCTTTATCAAAGATTAGTTGCCCAAAGAGCCAATGGTCCATTTCTGGGTTCTCTATTCTGTTCCATTGGTCTATGTGTCTGTTTTTGTGCCAGTACCATGCTGTCTTTGTGATCACAGCTTTGTAGTACAGCTCGAAATCTGGCATTGTGATGCCCCCAGCTTTGTTTTTCCTTTTCAACAGTTCCTTGGCGATTTGGGGCCTTTTCTGGTTCCATACAAATTTAAGGACTATTTGTTCCAGTTCTTTGAAAAATGTCCTCGGTATTTTGATCGGTATTTTGATCGGTATTTTGAAAGTGTAGATTGCTCTGGGTAGCATGGACATTTTAACTATGTTAATTCTTCTGATCCATGAGCATGGAATATCTTTCCATCTTTCTATGTCTTCCTCAATGTCTTTCAAGAGTGATTTATAGTTTCTAGAATATAGGTCCTTTATGTCTCTGGTTAAGTTAATTCCAAGGTAACGTATGGTTTTTGGTGCTATTGTAAATGGGATGGATTCCCTAATTTCTCTTTTTTCAGTCTCATTATTCGTGTATAGAAATGCAACTGATATCTGAGCATTGATTTTGTATCCCGCCACATTACTGAATTGCTCTATAACTTCTAAAAGTTTGGGAGTGGATTCTTTTGGGTTTTCCATATAGAGTATCATGTCATCTGCGAAGAGAGACATTTTGACTTCTTCTCTGCCGATTTGGATACCTTTGATCCCTTTTTGTTGTCTGATTGCTGTTGCAAGGACTTCTAGTACTATGTTGAATAATAGTGGCGAGAGTGGGCATCCTTGTCGTGTTCCTGATCTTAAGGGAAAGGCTTCCAGCTTTTCCCCATTGAGAATGATATTTGCTGTAGGCTTTTCATAGGTGGTTTTTATGAGATTGAGGAATGTACTCTCTATCCCTACACTCTGAAGGGTTTTAATCAGGAAAGGATGCTGTATTTTGTCAAATGCTTTTTCTGCATCAATTGAGAGGATCATATGGTTCCTGAGTCTTTTCTTGTTGATATGATGTATCACGCTGATCGATTTGCGAATGTTGAACCACGCTTGCATCCCAGGTATGAATCCCACTTGATCGTGGTGGATAATCCTTTTAATGAACTGTTGGATTCTATTAGCAAGTATCTTGTTGAGGATTTTGGCGTCCATATTCATTAGGGAAATCGGTCTGTAATTCTCCTTTTTGATGGGGTCTTTGCCTGGTTTGGGGATCAAGGTAATATTGGCCTCATAGAATGAGTTTGGTAGCTTTCCTTCGGTTTCTATTTTTTGAAATAGCTTTAGGAGAATAGGTATTATTTCTTCTTTGAATGTTTGGTAGAATTCCCCAGGAAAACCGTCCGGGCCTGGAATTTTGTTACTTGGAGGGTTGTTTATCACTGACTCAATCTCTTCATAATTAATTGGCCTGTTTAAAAAATCAATTTCTTCCTGTTTCAGTCTTGGTAGTTTATAGGTTTCCAGGAAGGCCTCCATCTCTTCCAGATTGCTTAATTTATTGGCCTATAGCTGTTGATAAAAGTTTCTAATAATCCTTCTAATTCCATTGGTGTTGGTCGTGACCTCTCCTTTTTCATTCATAATCTTATTAATTTTGGGTCCTTTCTCTATTCTTTTGGATAAGTCTTACCAGCGGTTTGTCAATTTTATTGATTCTCTCAAAGAACCAGCTTCTAGTCCTGTTGATCTGCTCTACTGTACTTCTGGTTTCTAATTCATTGATTTCTGCTCTAATCTTGGTCAACTGCTTCCTCGTGCGTGGATTACGCCTGTCCCTCTGTTGCTGTTCCAGCTTCTTGAGGTGAGAATGTAAAAACTGCATTTTAGATTTTTCTATTCTTTTGAGTGAGGCTTGGATGGCTATGTATTTCCCCCTTAGGACTGCCTTTGCAGTATCCCATAAGTTTTGGACCATTGTGTTTTCATTCTTGTTGGTCTCCATAAATTGTTTAAATTGATTTTTGATTTCCTGGTTTATCGAGTCATTCCTGAGCAGGATGGTTCTTAATCTCCAAATGTTTGAGTTTCTTCCAAATTTTTCCTTGTGGTTGAGTTCCAATTTCAGAGCGTTGTGGTCTGAGAATATGCAGGGGATAATTTCAGTCTTTTGGTATCGGTTGAGACCTGTTTTGTGTCCCAGAACATGGTCTATTCTTGAGAATGTTCCATGGGCATTAGAATAGAATGAGTATTCTTTGGTTCTGGGGTGTAGTGTTCTATATATATCTATGAGGTCCAACTCGTTGAGTATGGCATTCAAAGCTCTTGTTTCTATGTTGGTTTTCTGCTCTGGTGCTCTATTTCTGATAGTGGAGTGTTGAGGTCCCCTACTATTAATGTATTTTTATCTATATGTCTCTTTATTTTAGTTAAGAGTTGGCTTGTGTATCTTGCTGCTCCCCTGTTGGGGGCATATATATTTATAATTGTCATATCCACTTGTTGGATACATCCTTTAAGAATAATATAGTGCCCTTCTGTGTCACTAACTATAGTCTTTAGATTGAAATCCAATCTGTCTGATATGAGAATTGCTACCCCAGCTTTTTTTTGAGGTCCATTGGTGTGAAGGATGGTATTCCATCCCTTTACTTTCAGTCTGAATGTATCTTTAAGTTCAAAATGAGTCTCTTATAGACAGCAAATGGATGGGTCATGTCTTTTTATCCAATCTGCAACCTTGTGGCGTTTTATGGGAGCGTTTAAACCATTTACATTGACACTAAGAACTGAGAGAGAGAATTTTAATGATGCCATGTTGCCAGTAAAGTCTTTGTTTCTATAGATCGTGACTTTCTGTTCTGTATCACTCTTGGGGCCTTTTTACTTTTATAGAACCCCCCGTAATATCTCCTGTAGGTCTGGTTTTGTGGTTACGAAATTGGTCAATGACTGGCGATTCTGGAAGGTCTTTATTTCTCTATCCATTCTGAATGACAGCCTTGCTGGATAAAGGATCCTTGGCTGCATGTTTTTCTCTGAAAGAGCTTTAAAAATGCCCCCCAACCCTTTCTCTCATTCCAGGTCTGTGTAGACAGGTCTGACGTAATTCTGATACCTTTGCCTTGGTATGTGAGAAATTTCTTTGCCCTGGCCGCTTTCAATACTGTATCCTTGGATCTAATACTTGCGAATTGCACTATGACATGACGTGGTGTAGGTTTGTCGGGGTTGAGCTTGGGAGGGGTCCTCTCTGCCTCTTGGACATGAATGTTTGTTTCCCTTGCTAGATTAGGGAAGTTTTCAGCTACAATTTGTTCAAATATCTCTTCTAGACTTCTGTTTTTCTCCACCCCCTCGGGGATGTTGATGATTCTGACATTGGAACGTTTCATTGAGTCAGTAATCTCCTATAACCTACATTCCTGAGCATGGATTTTTTTGAGTCCAGATTCTATTTTAGCTTTTTCTTCTACTAACCCATCCTCCAACTCGCTGATACGTTCTTCTGCCTCATTCACCCTGGCCGTCAGAGCCTCTAGTTTTGACTGCATTTGGCTCATAGAATTTTTAATTTCTGCCAGATTTGCTCTCATTTCCGCCCTAGAGATTCTATATTCTCATTAACATTTTTGTTAATACTTTTTTCAAGTCTACACATCGTCTTGACCATTGTTACTCTGAATTCCATTTCTGATAATTTCGTTATATCCTTATCCATTAGTTCTGTGGCAGAGGCCACAGACTCATTGTCTTTTCTTTGCTGGGGGGGATTTCTCCTTCTCGTCATCCTGATGAGGAGAGGTTGCGGGGTTGTCCAGAGCCCAAATTATTTACCGGGACCCAGGCCGTGCGCCCTTGTTTTATAGGGATCTTAGGGATGTGGGCTTCTTGATTTTCCAGCCTGCCTTCTGGGGGAGGGGCCTGCCACGCCGATACTCAGGCAACCCTGTTTGGGTAGAGTCTCCGTGTCCCCTGTGAGGGGGGATGGGGGTGGGCACACTGTGAGCTGGCATTTCCAGGCTTTTGTTCTCTGGCGGCTTTCCCTGGCGGTTTGCTGTGCCTCTTCTGAGAGTCAGAGCAGCATTGGCCGAATCTCAGCCTCTGTCTCAGAACAGAGGGATCGCGGACTGTTCTCCACTGATGTTCTGGCTACTTTAACTCTGTTACTGTTGGTGCTGCTCAACCCTGCAGCGTCCGTGGATGTGCGCCCCACACCCAGCATCCCAGCCCTCACTTCCAGGGCCGGCGCGTCTCTGTCCTTTGTGTTTCTAATACCACCAGCTGCCCCCGCGCGCTCCGGTGCTCCGGCCCTCAGTCTGGTCGCACGGTTCCCTGGCTCACCGTCTCAGTCTGCTCTCTCGCGGGTACCCGCTTCCCCGTGCAGGTGGCTACTGCTTCCCGGCGCCTGAACGCGGCGGCTCCCTCCCTCTTCCGTTTATCTTCCGATATCTGTGCACGGTTTCATGGCTCCCCGCTTCGTACCTCAATACTCAGCGCTGAAGATGTTCATTTGTAGAGATCGAGATATATCTTCCTGCATCTCAGGCTGATTCCGTGGATGTTCAGGCTGGTCTGGTACCTATCCAACTCGACTCAGGGGACCGGTTGAAAAAGGGGTCCCCTACTCCTCCGCCATCTTAACTTTTTTTTTTCGGATCATTTCTTTTTTAAGATTTTATTTATTTGACACGCAGCACAATCAGGGTGAGCAGCAGGCAGAGGCAGAGAGAAGCAGACTCCTCACTCTCTACTTATTAGATTTAAACTAAGAAGAACTAAAGTCCCCAGATAGCAAAAGCTTAACTCTGAGGAAAAAATAAAAATGGACCATTTTCACTAAGCAGTTGTACACTGTTTATTTCATTGATTAAAATGTTCAAGTCCACTGTGCCAGACATAAAGGGCTATAGTAATGTGTAGATATAATATTACCTCCATGAAGAGTACACTACAGAAACTTCTATTCTGATTTTATTCTGTAACAACGTACCCAGCTACTAATTTTCAAAAAAGAATAATTCCATCCATTCCCATACTTCACTTCCCCATAACTGCAGCCTCCCCCCACCCCCAGCCCCGTGTCTTCAATAAACTTCTCTTTTGTTCTGTCTTGGGTGACTTCTTTTGCCACCTGAGCCACTGGCCTCCACTTGATTGGGTTGTTCCACATTACAAACATAGAGTATAATATATAAATACAGGAATATATATGTGTATATATGTGTGTGTGTATATATATATATGGATATATATGCATATATGTATGTATATATGCATATATATATGCATATATATGCAAACACATACACATGAAGGAACGTGATGTGGGAGACAAAGAGGGAAGAAAAATAATTAAATATCCTTACTCTCTACAGCCCATTGACTAGTCCTTGAAACAGGCAGAGTGACATTCCTCTAGGCACTCAGCTGTCTCAATGTTAATAATCTGCTAAGGGCAAAAGGCAATCTTACTCTGACCCCCCAGGATCCTATAAGTCTACTTGAACATATAAAAATTCCTTTGGAAAGTTCCTTTATCTCTACCCCCCAAGATACATGTTGGCAGTCATCCCCAAGCACATGACCCACCCATATACATCTGAAGGGTCTCATGACTGAAGTTTTGTTAGGTAGTAATAAATGACCTTTCGTAACAATAGCTGGTCCCTCAGGATTCTGGAAACTTTGTTTCCAAAATACTCGAGAGGCTTACACTATCCCAACTTGAAAGTATATAATGGGCTTCTCTTCATGACCCCAGTGCTGCTCTTTGTGCCCACGGGTCCTGTCCCCGTGCTTTAATAAAACCACCTTTTTGCACCAAAGATGTCTTAAGAATTCTTTCTTGACTGTGGGCTTCAAACACTAACGTCTCTCCTACATCAGAATGTAGTGGGACAATTATTTGCAGTGTATATAATATATTAATTTTTTAAAAGACACACAAGGCACATATGTAAATTTTGACATCGGTTGTCTTTGAATGGTTATATAGGTGCCTTTTATATGAAATTTCTGTCTGTTTGGAAACTACTTAAACACAATACAATATATGAGCAAAGGAAAACCATTCCCAGAGAAAGGCCAACATTATTCTCACAGATAAATAGTGCAGTGAGAGGTCAAGGAAGAAAGAAAGCATCTCCCAGATTCCTGAATCTTTTTAGTTTCTGCCTGTCTCTTTTCAGCCACACCATTTAGGGTACCCACACTTCTGAGCACAGTTCCCAGCTTCAACGTGTTCTTGTATCAGTTGAACTTTAGGTTAAATCTGGTTAGGTTAAATCTGTGAAAGCACTCTCAAATTAAGATTTAAATAAATGAAGAAAAAACAGAGGGTTTGAGAGCAAGAGAAAGAACAAATGAAAAAAAGTATAAGCAATAGGAGGAATATATGCAAATCCTATGGTTTTTGTCAGGATTATAAACAGAATACATTTTCTCTCTCTTTGTCTCATGCACACACACACAGCTAAACTAAAATAGGGGAAGACAAATATAGACACTGGCAAAATCGTCAATTAAAAAAAATTAGAATTAATTTCAGCAGAGTTCATAATGCATTTGATTAAAAATTACAGGGATGCAACATGAAGAAAGGGAGAAGCTAAATTATAAAAAAAAAGGGTCATGATAAAATGAAAAAAGTCTTTTTATTAGAAAAGAAAATACAAGTTTGGGATGTTATGATAACAGGATTATATGTGTTACAAACCAACCTTAAGTAAATATTCATAAGTAGGCTAACAAATTATGCAAAATCATCATTGTTTAGAAAAGCAAAATTTTATTTGAAACACGTTTATAGAAAAATATGGAAATTATTATATGAAAAAATTGATTGGAGTGGAATCCTTCTCATTCTTACATACAAAATGAGACTGATAAACCGATAGAACACTTGAACACTTAAAATTTAAAACAAAACCAAAAATGGTTGAGTTCTGGTCTCTGTCCCTTTTTATCTGTTTAACCATGACAATATCCCTTACTCTCTGAGTCTACTTTTTTTCTCTCCGTAAAATATGCAAGATGATATCTATAGGGTAAGAGCAAAACAGATAATTTATATACGGAAAGGCTGTTTGTGTGTGTGTGTGTGTGTGTGTGTGTGTATACTGTATTGTACTTCATTGAGCTAGTTTAATTTACTGATGAGTCATCTCTGTAATACACTAACACTATTCAGTATTTTCTGTTACAATAAGTGTGACGGTATGAATTTTACTCATAAATCTGTTAATAATTATCATAGTAGAAATGTGTTCTGCCACCTGAACATCCATTCCCATCATCCAGCAGCAGATCCTGAATCTGTTTTGGGAAATTCTCTCCTCCTCATTAGATGCAGTATTCATTACACCATCTATGAAGATAGTCCATATCCCCTTGGCTAAGGGTTAAACATGTGATTTAAGACTGGACATGGGACATGCTTCCAGGAACTTTAACATTGAACAGTGATTAAAAACAAAAAATGTGAAGGAACCTGGAATTTCTGTTTCCAAAGTTCTGCCCTAAAGAGACTGGTCTTTATTTCTTGTTCTTTAATCTTCAACTCTGAATAATTGTTTTTCCTGTCATTTCTTTGTCCTAGTCCTTTAGCTTCTCTTTCCCCTGTGAACCACTTTATACCTTTTTTATGTATTTCATTTTTAGTAAATTAGCCAGAGTTGGATTCTGTTGCTAGTCTCCAAAGAAGGCACTTGATACAATTATTCTTTGAAAGTGAAAATCCAATTTATCTTCAGCTTATAGATATAATTTTTACCTACTATTTGCAACATTAATCAATTGGGTATGCTATATCAATTTTGTTTCTTCTAATTCTCAGATGCGTAAGTAAATGAGGTATAAGCAATAATGGAGACGAAAGTATAAATAAAGGTATAGAAATGCAGACCTAATTTTTACCTGAGCTTTCCTATACTCTTCAGCTTCTTTTTTTTTTTTTTCCTTTTCTTCTACCTAGCATTTACCTTTCTATGGGGAAAAATAGAATAGGGGAAAAAAATCTGAGAGAACTTTAGCTTGCTTCCACCTAGGTATTTGACACTACCTGGAAAGTGGAGATAAATTGGAAAGCCAGTATAACACATCTCACTGATAATGGCTTGGATTGTGCTAACCATTCTAAATTATGTGTGAGCCCCTGTAAATACAGTGATCTATTTTGTACAAAATATATCTCATTGCATGCTCTAGGAGAAGACAGATAACATAAAGATGAAATAAGGGAAATGGTTTAAGTTACCAGGTTGTAATTGGGAGGAAAAAAGCCATAACTATTCCTTCATCTTGCTGACATGGCAGAGAAAGGAACCATATCCAATATAGTCTTAAATAAGCAGAAGTCAACATTTGCAGCCAATGCTCCTTTGCAAAAATGGTGATTACAAAACAAAGGTTGTTTAATAACATAATAACACTATCATGTAAGCTGTGAAAACTGACTTCTTAGTTATCAAATTGTTAGGAATAACCATTCCCTTTAATGTGCTGTAAAGAGGGTACCAATAAAATTTAAGGTCCTTTTAATATTGGAACAAATATGGTTCACTTATATCTCCTCAAAATATTTTAGTTGTGGAGACTTAAATAATCCAAATGGAACAGATAATTATCGGTCGTCTAGACCTGCTTGGAGAGGTAATTTTCAGTAAAAAGAAATATAGTGCTAAGGCAGGGACCTCTATTTCTCTATATTCCACAGAGTGTCTAATACAGTGTAGGTAATTGGTAGGCGCTCTCACATCTATTTCTTGACTAGTCTTGCCAAAGCACTGGCTTGAGAGGTGTGTATGAAGCTATTTTGATTACATCTAAAAATGATTTTCAGAATAGTCCTTTAGGAGAAACCATAGGATGCTGAATAGTGAATAGAGATAACGACTTAAAAAATGTTACGTTTTCTTTTTGAACCTTCTTCTTTTCTTCTTTGAAAAAGAGAAAACACCAACCTTGAGCATACCTTTCACTGAATGTTTGTATATCTGCTGTTATGAAAACAACTATTAAAAGGTACCAGATACTGTGCTTTCAAAAGTAACTTTGAGATATTTTCTAAGAGAATATTTTAGCTCAGTGGAAACCGACTCCCATCAGAGAAAAGGTTAGAAGGCACCATGAAAAATGTTTGGGGATGTACTGTACTCAAATGTAATTTATTATGCATGATTTGAGGATGCCAAATCATCAAATTTAGCAGACCAGGCCTCCTGGTTTCACAGACTTGGAAAGGACATGGTATCCTTCACATTTATTTCTGTTGCTGTTAAAATAAAACCAGTTTAGCTTCTCAAATTTCTTTCCAGCAAATCAGAAGAGGGTTGCTTGTCAAATGTGTTATGGATGAGGGTGAAACACATAATGGCAAACAAGTTAGATAAATGGATTAATGTACATAATCACTTAAGCATTTTATCATTTGTCAAGGGAATCTGAATTAACATTTTGTATTTGATGTATGATATTGTATCTAAGTGCAGGGAAAAAGCCACTAGTTTTGCACCGAGTGACTGTTACTTCCTCATGGTAGTGATCTAAGTCCCAGTTAATAAATTTTTCGGAATGGCTAAATTTTTGAGATGCTGGCTAACTTCAAGTACAAATAAGATGTGTAGAAATTAAATTGTCAGAATGTGTTTTAGAACTCGTCCACACACTTACCTTTAATAAAAGTTCTGAGATACTGTAGTAATCATTTTTCATACAGCTGCCAGTAAGACACTTTTCATTTACATAAGACCGTCATAATGTAAAACATTAACAGTCTCTTTTTGTTTGACTATTGAGGAGACCTTGTTAAGTCTATAGAAGTATTTTTTGAAATTTGGCAATAATTCCACTTGTTTTCAAACTTGGTAATGTTAATGGTAAATAATGTTTTTATAAAAGAAAATCTTAGTTTCCTACATGAGACTTTTAATCTTATGGCAATCACTTTGTGGCATAAGGTTGGTTATTTTGAAAGTTAAAAAGGGAGTCCTAAAATAATACATTCACTTTGGGATGCATAAATCTTTTTGAAATCTAAATAATTAGTTATACTATTGAATAATTGCTTGCTATTTCTCTAATTAACGGGAAATACTGGGGAAGTATTTTTAAGTTGATTTCATATTTAAAATGAACTTTTTCCTATATTGGGAAATGTATTATAATTTTAAATTATGTCATTAAAATCTAGGGGAAGCTATGCAAAAATGTCTTATAAATATAAGAAAGCACTCATCTTTGAAAAACATGTCAAAGATTATAATTTGATTTTTCTGTCTTTGAGGTATATTTTGATGCATTTTGAAAGCTAAATGATTGCAAAAAGATAAAGCTGAGTTTTCACTGTTTACAAACATCATTCCCCGGACTTCAAAGTAAGAGATTGACATATTGTAAATTATAATTCAGCATAGCTCTGTTCCCCATAAATTAACATTTAAAATGTAACTTTGAAGAAGGTAAGCATTTTAGACATCGCTGACTGTTTAAGGGCACATGGTCACAATTTCTAAGATGGAGGGGGTTTATTAAGGTGAATGGATGTGATAAAAGATTTATAATCAGGGCCTCCACTGGCCTTTGTAAAGACTTTGAACAAGTCTCATGGTACCTTATTTTCTGAATTTTTAAACTAGAGCTTATCTGTAGATATACAACTCTGAGACCTTTGAACAAAAGTCAAATAGGAAGGTGCCATGGGACAGAAAAGAATTATTATTCAGAGAAAATCATATCTTTTTCACATTGCCATTTATCTTTCTCTGCCCATCAATTGATAAGCAATGGGAAGCAGGGAAAATGTTGTTTTCAGCATGCTGATTATTTTATTTTGTTACTATTAAATTTCTCTTGGCTGTTGGTACTCTTAATCTTTTTTATTTCCCTCCATCATCTTTCTCACCAAGGAAATACAAGGTAGGAAACCAGAGGATTATACTCATTATTTTTAAAATTTTCAATGTTGGGTTTAGTAATAAGTATGTATAGATATGAATAAAAAGCCAGGCCTATCTAGGAATTCCTCCTAACAGTGAACCTATAAAGACAATCAAGATTGTCCTTGCATAAAAATGCTTTTAACTGTACCTTTCTTTATGAGACCACCAGAAACATCTGTGGGAATTGAAAATGTGCAATTCCTGTGGCCTGTGCCTCCATATCTAGGAATCAACTCGAGAATATATTTAGTCATATTCTGAAAGAGGTAGATTCAAACATGTTCACTTCAGACTGGTGAGTGACAGTGAAATATTAGAAACAATATGTATGCCCATTGGTAGAGAAATAATAAAATATGTATACATATTTTAAATATTTACACGTAAAAATTAACTATATCTACACTAGATCAGTGTGGAAACATCTTTAAAACATAATTGAGTGAAAAAAAGTGATTTGCAGAAAAAGTATGTTATCCTTCACCTAAATTAATAAAAATACACAGGACAAAACTGTACATTTACTCTGAATATGTGTATGAAGTTTAAGAAGGAGGACAGTAGATTAAATAATAAGCATAGAGCTATGGAAACTTCTGAAAAGGAGTCAAGCAGATTGGAATTGAAGGAGGTCATGAAGTGAGCTTCACATTCTGTTGTCTGCTAACAATTTCTACTGCCAATGTATTCATAAAGTTCTTGTAATTTCCATAGATAACAAATAGAGTTATATTCCACTATATGTGGGCGACCCCCCGTCCCATTATTGTAGTTTATAGAAGGTAGAAGTTGATTTCTCTATTACATGATAGAGAGTTAAGCTACCAGGGCTAGTATGGTGATGTCATGATGTCATCAGTCACCCAACTACTTCATTTTCTTTTCAACCATTCTCAAAATTCTTACATCAGCTCATGATCCAAAATGGTTGTTGGCGATTTAGCTGCTATTTTTCATTAGAAACCAGTAGCAGGAGGTAGGGATTGTATGGCATGTCTTCATCCTATTTTATAGGGATGCAGACAAGTCCTTGTTACAGCCTCATTAGCCCAACTTAGTTGTACAGTACCTCTTGATGCTAGGGATACTGAGGCACGTATCACTGTAGCGTGTTCAGATAAGACATACCATTCAGAGAATGGTATAGGAAAATAATCTGCATTCTTGGAAGTAGGTTGGGAAGAGGGGAGGGGAAGATAATGCAAAAGTGAATAGTAGTTAAATTTGATATGGGTGGCTACTTGAAAAAATACTTTTGTATTTAAAAAACTGTTATACTTTAAAACAAAAGTACTAAATTTGTCTTAAAAAAGATTTACCAGCTCAATTGGGTCAACAATATTTCAAATGTAAAATGTAGATAATAAGACTACCTCCCAGATTTTCCAGAAGAATTTTGAGAGAGTCACTCTTGCTTGGAGCAGGAGGTTGTCAGTATGAATGCTGACTGCCAAGGAATTATGAATGGTCATTGACAACGTGTACTACCGATGTCTTCAGTTCCAAACAGTGCCTCCAGATAAGTCTGTCCCTGTGGGCATTTATTTGGTTTACATTTCTTTTGAAGATTATGAAAAGAAAGAAGTCACTGTGACTTGTGAATGGATACTGAAAATTTAAGGTGTAGATAGAGTAGGTATGATTTCATTCCTTCAAGTTTTTTTATTGAAGTGTAGTTGACATACAATATTGTATTAATTTCAGGTGTACAATGTAGTGATTCAACATTTGCATACTTAATGAAATGACCACCACAATAAATTAGTTGTTACCTGTCACCACACAAAGTTATTATAATATTAATGATTACATGGCCTATGGCTATGTTTTATATCTCTGTGACTTATTTATTATTTAACTGCAAGTTTGTGCATCTCAATCCCCTTCACATGTTTCACCCATTCCACCATCCCTCTGCTCTCTGGCAGTCATCAGTGTATTCTCTATTTTTCCGAATATTGTTTGCTTGTTTTGTTTTCCACTCACATATGAGTGAAATCCTATGGTATTCGCTTTCTCTGTCTGACTTATTTCACTTAATGTAATACCCTCTGGGTCCACTCATATTGTTGCAAATGACAGGATTTCTTTCTTTTTTATGACTAAGTAATATTCCTGAGTGTATATATGTACCACATCTTTATCCATTCATTTATCAATGAATCATTTACGTTGCTCTCGTATCTTGTCTGTTGTAAATGATGCTGCAATGAACATGGGAGTGCATAAATCTTTTTGAATTAGTATTTGTTTTCTTCAGATAAATACTCGAAGGGGAATTGCTGGGTTCTGTGGTATTTCTACTTCTAATTTTTTGAGGAACTGCCTCAAAGCCTACAGTTTTCTGTAGTGGCTACACCAATTTGCATTCCCTCCAACAGGGTACAAGAGTTCCCTTTTCTCCACATACTTCCCAACACTTGTTATTTCTTATCTTTTTGATATTGTGCATTCTGACTGGTGTGAAGTGATATGTCATTATGGTTTTATTTGTGTTTGATGATTAGTGATGTTGAGCATCTTTTTCATATGTCTTCTGACCATCTGCTTATCTTCTTTAGAAAAACAACTATTCAGGTCCTCTTCCCATTTTTAATTGGATTATTTGTTTTTTGGTGTTGAGTTCTATGAATTATTTTTTTTTCTAAAGATCTTTTTTTTAAAAAAAAATATTTATTTATTTGAGAGAGAGAGAGCGCATAAGCCAGGGGGAGAGACAGAGGAGAAACAGACTCCCACTGAGCAGGGAGCCTGATGTATGACCTTGGGATCATGACCTGAGCTGAAGGCAGATGCTTAACTGACTGAGCCACCCAGGTGCCCTGAGTTGTATGAATTCTAAATATATTTTGGATATTAATCTCATATCAGACATATCATTTACAGATATC
This sequence comes from Ursus americanus, assembly GCF_024610735.1. Lineage (NCBI taxonomy): Eukaryota > Metazoa > Chordata > Mammalia > Carnivora > Ursidae > Ursus > Ursus americanus. The sequence goes on from NC_142127.1 coordinate 45,367,599, forward strand.
TTCTCCCATTCAGTAAGTTGTCTTTCCACTTTGTCGATGGCTTTCTTTACCACGCAAAGCTTTTTAGTTTGTTTTATTCCCAATTGTTTATTGTTTTTGTTGCTCTTGCCTGAGGAGACAGATCCAAAAATATATTGCTAAGACCAATGTCCAAGAGTTTACCACCTGCGTTTTCTTTTAGGAGTTTTATGTTTTCAGGTCTTACATTTAAGTCTTTAAACCACTTTGAGTTTATTTTTGTAGATGGTGTAAGGTAGTGGTCCAGTTTCGTTCTTCTGCATGTAGATGTCCAGCTTTCCCAGCACCATTTATTGAAGAGACTGTCTTTTCCCCATTTTATATTCTTGCCTCATTTGTTGTAGATTAATTGATCATACAAGTATGATTTTTATTATGTTTCCTCTCCACCTCCTTCATTGAGAGTTTTTATCAAACATGGATACTGAGATTTGTCCAGTGCTTTTTCTGCATCTATGGAGATAATCATATGATTTTTATCCTTCATTTTGATAATGTTGTATATCTTATTGATTGATTGTGGATATTGAATCATTTTTGCATCCCTGGAATAAATCCCACTTGATCATGGTGCATGAGGCTTTTAATGTATTGTTGAAGTCTCTCTTTCAATTTAATTAACACAAACTGGCATTAACAGTATGCAATAAAGGGAAAAATTTAAAATTTCTAAAATTTGCTCTTCAAAGGCCATTCCCAAGGAACACTACCAGGTATGTTCCTTTAAGCATTAATGCGGTAGCCCTCAGGTGACAGAGCATCATTGTGAATAGGTGTGCTTCTCTGAAACCACTTTTTTTCCTCAGTGCATAAATACAGGTGGATTGGTAGTAATAAACTCTAAAATTTCATCTCTTCATTTTCTCCTCTTGTTTCTGAATTCTTAAAGGAAATATGAGAAAACATATATTGAGATTATGGATTATTTGGTTATGAGTGATACTAAGTACACTTTCTGTTTGCTTAGTTTTGCTTTAGAACTCTGTCTCTCTCTCTTCTTCCCTCCATCCTATCTCTCTTTCAAATAAATCAAACACTGTAGATACAGCTAAACCCATTTCCTATCGCATGTTTCCCTTCTCTCTCTTCTGAACTTTATCCCAGAACAGGGGATTTTTTGTATTCACATAAATAAGATCATAAACCTATCATTGTTCAATAAACCTATTCTTGCTGTTTTCACTCATTATGCTTTTAAAATGTATCTATGTTGATCCATTCAGATCTAGCTAGATTATTTGATTTAATAGCGGCTCTTTTCAAATAGATGTTTCATTAATCATCTCTATTCTGAAACTCGTCCATGTAAAATATGGATCCTTCTTATAAGTGTTTATGTATCTATTCTATTTGTCTCTATTTAGCCAGTCTCCTGTTTAGTATTAGATAAATTATGTAACGAAAAATTAGACACTTTTACAGTAATAGATTTTGACAGCTTTTTTAAATAAAATAATTTGGGTATATTAGAATGCTTTTAAGTATATAAGTTGGTCAGGAACCTCACCATCTTCCTGCATAATAGTTCTGATTTTGATCAATGACATCTTCTACTTGCTTATATGAATATTCTATTATTTCATGAATGCTTTCCATTATTTACAATCAAAGCTCAGTTTATTGATCCAGTGTAGTATATTGTGTCTTCACTTTGAGTCATTTATCTCAATCACTTGAGTGGACATATTTAAATGGATTTAAGGTGGCAGGATTAGGATATACTATTTTAAATGTAGATCTATAGGTGTGTCCTTTTAGCTAAAATTATAACCCATTTTGTTAGATAGCAGTTAATTCAATACATTTATCTGAATAAATACGTCTTGTTGATGCATATAAACAGATACTCTAAACGAAATGTGAAATTGTTCATAATGAATGCATCAGAATAATTGTTACGTAGCAATATGACATCTAGCAATATAATCAACTAGCTAAGAATAGTCTCAAAAATTTAAATGCAGATATATGTATTTTAAATATATGAAGTAACAATCAGTCTTAGTCCTGGTTAAAATACTGAGAAATCTGGAGATATTTCATCTAAATACTTCTTATGAGATATTGATTAGGAACAATTATGGAACTCTTAGTGAATATATATGTAGTACTTAATTATATTTAGGGGAAAATACTAAGGACATAAGAGATATATTCTGGGCCTGCAAAGAACCTATGATTAAATATAAACATAAAATGAACTAACATAAAGGGTGTATGTAACAAGTATACATTGATAATGTAGAAACTCTGAAAATTCTGTTATCCTGAATTATTGGTACAAGTTCTTTCACCTAAAAGAATTTCTAGGTAACTGAAGTATTGAAATGGCAATTATATTTAATATAATCTTTTAAGTGAAAGCCATGTATAAAAGAGAGACCATGTATATAGTCAATACATTGACTATTCTGTACAATTTTACTATTATATTTTTGTAGTGAAATATTTTTTCTGTCTTCTTTTGTGATATCAACACATCTGCTTTTATCCCTCTACTATAAAGGGTGCAGAGGAGAAAATGCTATGGTGTGTTTCCCATGCTGTGTTGCACATGTAAAGTTGTTAGAAGGTATCAAATTGAAGGACGAAGTTTTTTAGAATGGCCCTAGTTCAAAAAGCTTGGGAAACAATATGTTAAATAAACCTAAACAGCTATGTTTGTTTAAGAATGACTCACAGACTATAAAATATTAAAACCTTCAAGATGGACATTTTGCTTGCAATATTTCACTAATTTTATTAGATCACAGACCTCATACTGGGATCTTGAAGGTACTGGTGTTCCACGAAACACAATTTTGGAAGCACCTCTTATATGTATTTTTCCCCATTTATAAACAGGTGACTTACCTTACTGATTTGACTTCTATATAAACAACTTTAAGAAAAAATAAAAATTAACTTAAAAAATTGTTAAGACTATTCTAGGTCCTTTGGATTTTCATAGAAATTATCAAATCAGTTTATCAGTTTGTACAAAAATGCCTAGGGAGACTTATGCTTGATATTACAATGAATCTATAGCTCAATTTGGGGAGAGTAAACATCTGACAATATTGAATCTTTTAATTTATGAATGTGGTATAGTTATTTAAATTGTCTCTAATTTCTGTAATATTTTGTGGGTTTTAGGCTCAGAATCTTAAACATCTTTTATTAATTCTAATCCTAGAAATGTCATTTTTTCAGAAATAACATGTTTTATGATACCATCATAAATAGTATCATTTTAAAATTTCAGTTTCTTAATATAGAGAAATGCAATCAATTATTGTATATTGGCTCCATAGTCTGTGATCATGCTAATTTTACTCCTCCTAGAATTTTTCTTGTAGAGTCCTTAGGACTTTCTGTGTAAGCAAGTATGCTGTCTGTGAATGAAGACAGATTTATTGCTTCTTTCCCATTATTGTTGCTGTATTTCACTGCCTAAAACCCTCAGTACAATACCTGTAAGAAGTTGGAGTGGACAACCTTGCATAGATCCCAATCTTACAGAATAATCATTCAGTTTTACCACTAAGTATAATATCAGCTATAGGTTTTTGTAACTGCCCTGTCAAATTAAGGAAATTCTCTTGTTTTCCAAATGTGCTGAGAACTTTTTTTAATGCATGGATGTTGAATTTATCAGAGGCTTCCTCTTTATTTATTAAGCTAATCATGAGTTTTCCCTTTTATTCTTTTAATGTGGTAAATTACATTATTCATTTTCACTTAATTTTTCATTTCTATAATTCCTAGTTGATCACATTGTATTTTCCCATTATATAGCTCTGTATTTGATTTTTCTAATATTTTGCATGTATGTTTATAAGGGCTATTGGCCTATAATTTTCTTGCAATGTCTTGATCAGATTTTGGTGTCAAGATTATGCTGACATCATACAGTAGCTTGGAACCCCTCTAGTCAGTTGTCTAAAAGGGGTTTTGTAAGATTGGTGCTATTTTTTCCTTAATGTCTGGCAAATTTACCAATGCCTATCTCTGCCACTGGAGGTTTTGTTGAGGTTGGGTTTTTAGTTATGAATTTTATTATTTTTATAGGTAAATGCGATTTTGATATTTTATTTTGAGTCAGTTTTAATAACTTATTTTTCAAGGACTTGTTCTTTTCATTTAAATTTTTGAGTGTAGGCATAATGCTATGTGTAGTAGTCCTTTTTAACAACTGTAGGCTCTAGTGATAACACAATTTTTATTCCTGTTATTGGTATTTTGTGTTATTATCTTATTTCTTGATTTTCTTTGCTTAGATGCTTACCAATTTCATTAATTTTTCCAGAGAACCGGATTTTGACATATTAATTATAACATTTACTTTGTATTTATTTATTTTTCCTGTATTGTTTGTTATTTATTCCTACTTACTCTGGATTTAATTTTTTTTTAATGTAGCCTCTTAAGTTGTAAACTTTGATAATTTTTTTGTGAATCTTTCCTTTCAAATATAGATACTTAAAGTTACTAATTTCCCTCTAAGTTCTGCTTTGACTGTATCCCACAGATTTTTTATTTTTGTTTTTATTATCATTTTCTACAGGTTATTTCCTGCTTTTTGATAACCTTTTCTTTGATCAATGGATTATTTTTCTCATTTCTTATATTTTTTTATGTTTTTATTGAAGTATAATTGACACACAATGTTACATTAGTTTCAGGTGTACAAAGTGATTTGACAAGTTTATACATTATGCTATACTTAGCACGTGTAATTACCATCTGTCATCATACAACACTATTACAATACCATTGATGATATTCCATATGCTGTACCTTATATCCCCAAGACTTATTCATTCCATAACTGGAAGGCTGTACCTCCCACTCCCCTTCACCCATTTTGCCCATCCCACCACTACCTTCCCCTCTGGCAACCATCCCTCTGTTCTCTGTTTTTGTGGGTCTGTTTGCTTATTCTTTTTTTTCTTTTTTTTTAGATTTCACGTACAAGTGGAGTCATATGGTATTTGTCTAACTCATTTCACTTAGCATAATAGCTTTTAGGTCCATCCATTTTGTTGCAAATGACAAGAGCTAATCTATTTTTTTTTTTTTAATGGCTGAGAATAGTACATTTTATAGTACGCAATTATATCTAAACACTGAATCTTCTTTATCCTCTCATTGCTTTTAAGTCAATAACGAGGGTAAACTATGAGCATGTCACTGGCAGAAAATTACTATTCCTGTTAGGGGACTAAGTGTTTGTTTGTTTTACCAAAAGATCTGAAGGATCTGATTAATAGGTATTAATAGGAATTGGGAAGTGTCAGCCTGCTCTGGGGGCAAAGTAGGATAGGATATTAAGGGGTGCAGAATAAAGGCTATATAAAAGAAAGTTTATTGATGTGTGGAATTCTCCCATGACTCATGATTAATTATCCTGTCAAAGATATTTGGGGCCTGTTGTAGTATGATACAGATGAGAAGAAGCCCCCACTTTGGGACCCATGCATACTATCCATTCCTACCCCTTTGGGCCTGTCATAGGCCCATCACACAACCCAGAGATGGATTGCTGAGGAAGAGGTTGGCTGCTTCTCAGAGGACCCTCTCTATCTGGTTGTTACGTGTTTCCTCTGTGAAGGAGGTGAATGTCTCTGATGGGCACTAAGCAGCAATACAAAATTTGCACACTTTGTACCCACTCTCATAAATCCACCTATATGTTTAGTTCCCCAAACATTCTTCTCTGGTTTTCCAACTCACACTTTTCAGGGGCATGACCAACTAGTCAAGTCATTTAATACTTCTCAGGATTTCTTGGCGCTCCATATTTCCATCCACTTCTCTTTCTATACCAAACCAACAATCAGGTGTATAGCCCACGTAATTGACTGAGAAGATTTTTTTCTCATTGTTTTATTTCGGGACTACTTGTAGTATCGCTAGATTTTAGCAACAGTCTATTTTTTATTCACTCCAACATAAGGAAGCAACCCATCCTGAACAAGACCTTGGTAATTTTCTTGCTCAGCTGGTCGTAGGAAACTCCCTAAGAGGTGGGACGCAAGGGAGACCTGTGGATATGTAGTATAATAGAGGTTTATCACTTGAGTTTCTTGGCCACTTTGTTGTTGAAACTTAACTGTGCACTTTGGAACTGATTGGGTCCAATCCCAAATAATTTCCATCATATAATTTGAGTTTAAGCCCATTGGAAAAACTCTGATAGCCAGCATAGAACACATGTCTCAGATCTCCCACCCAAGGGATGGTCAAGTTTATTTATATACCCACTTCTGTCAGTCATTGGTTAGGTACTGTTCCTACAAGGCACTAATTTATAGGTACTTCTGGCCTATTGCACAGACAGACAAAGCAGGCTTCAATGATCAGTTAGAAAACTCTGGCAGTTGCGGGGAGCCTGGGTGGCTCAGCCATTAAGTGTCTGCCTTTGGCTCAGGTCATAATCCCAGGGTCCTGGGACCGAGCTCTGTATCGAGCCTCGCATCAGGCTCCCTGCTCGGCGGGAAGCCTGCTTCTCCCTCTCACACTCCCCTTGCTTGTGTTCCCTCTCTCACTGTCTCTCTCTGTCAAATAAATAAATAATCTTAAATTAAAAAAAGAAAAAGAAAAAAAAAGAAAACTCCGGCAGTTGGAAGTTGGCATTTGGTCCGATATGAATGAGAAACAGAGTTGTTAGGTATAGTTTATGGAATTACATTACAATTGGCTGCAAAATTTTGGAGTAGTCTTTCAATTTTAAATACTTTAATTTTTTTTAAATGGGAATAGATTATTTCAATTCAAATTACAAATAACACAAAAGGGTTTGCAGCCAAGTGTTTCCCAATACCCATTCTGTTCACCTCTCTAGATTCAGTCATTATTTAAGTATTTTCTGAAAGTTATTAATGAGTTTACAGACATCAGTGCATTCATGTGCATTTTACTGTCTATTTTCAATCATTTTGTTCTTTGCCAATCTTACAGGAGAAAACAGTATTTTTTTTTAAAGATTTTATTTATTTATTCCACAGAGATAGAGACAGCCAGCGAGAGAGGGAACACAAGCAGGGGGAGTGGGAGAGGAAGAAGCAGGCTCATAGCAGAGGAGCCTGATGTGGGGCTCGATCCCGTAACGCCGGGATCATGCCCTGAGCCGAAGGCAGACGCTTAACCGCTGTGCCACCCAGGCGCCCCAGTATTATCATTTTTATTTTCATTATCTTTTTATGAATGAGGTAGACCATTTTTTTAGATACTTACAGAATACTTGAATTTACTTCTATGTAGGTTATTCTCATGTTCTCTGTATATTTTCTAGTTAATCAGTTTTTTAATTGTTAGAGGAGTATTTCCTATATTAAACAGCCTTGTGCTATGTAATTACCGGTACTTTTCTTTGTGTTTATGTGTGTTGCAATGTAGAGTGCTTGATTTATATGTTGTTAGAGTTTCCAATCTTTATAGCCTTAAAAATTTTGTTCATTTCATGGCTTAGAAATGCTCTCATGTTTTCTCCTATTGTTTTTATTTCTTCTTATGCAAATATTTTATTTTGTGTAAAATATGATCGTCAAATTATTTATTCTAATACCGTTTATTAAACCATGAATGTTTTGAGCATGAATTTGAAATATAATCTTTATCATATTATAGGTTTCTAAGTGTAGTTTCTGCCATTTTTAACAGTCCTTTGCAATAGCCTGTCTTTACAATGCCATTTTTAAGTTTTAAAAAGTTTAAATTCCCTACCATTACAAATATATTAAGTAATCTTAAGCATCAATGCTGTTTTAAAGCACACATTAAAACAACAAATTTATAGTACTCTGTCTAAAATTAAATAAAACTTTAAAATATTAAGTGCAGACTTTTTAAAGAAACAAGGACTGGAGCAATACACCAGATAATAGACTTTCTAGAAGGTAAAGATTTCTTTATTAAAAGAAAAAGGTTTTGCTATTAACATCTCATGTATAAAGCTTCTATAGTTTCATACTGTTCTAATATATTTTTGTTTAAAAGTAAGACAAGTTAATGACTCAAAAATTAAAGCTGAAATTTATTGCCTTAAGGCTCTTGATTCATCTGACTTTATCTGGCTTCATTTATTCTGCAGCTAATAATTTAATATGATAAAATAGAAGGTAGAAATAAATTAGAATACTAATAGTTTCTTTGAATTTAAAATATGCAAGACAGGGGGAGACACTTGGTATTACTGGTTCTATGTGGCAGATTGTTCGTTATATATCCAAAAGCCTTTTCTTACCATCTGATCTGCTAAGACTTGAATTTTCAACAAAAAGAGATGCACTACTTTTTTTCCAGCCCCAGGGGTCAAATCATAATCAGTCTAAACCTCTCAGTGTTCTCTCAGTCTCTTTATTTGGTCTCTGGAGGAACATTGTAATGTAAGCAGAATCTGCTGGAGAGCCTCTCAGACTTCCTTCTTCCGGGAGAGGAGAAGAGTGCTTGCTAGTGCCGTTTCTTTTCTTTCTGTCCTGAACTAAGGTGTGATGTCTGGAGTTGTGGCAGCCAACTTGCACTCTAAGAGAAAAGTCCTAAAGATCGCAAAATGGTCATTATTGTCACACAAATAACAGTATTGATCTACTAAATCAATCACTATATGCCCACAGAACTATAGTGTTGGGGGAAGGGTCATTATGGAATTGAAAATGGCTCTAAGGCATATACTTGTGTTTGTTTCTGATTTGATATGTACCTTATTTAAGTATATAATAATGGCAGGTCTACTATAAATATATTTCAAATAGAGGATTCCGTTGTCTTCAAAAATTTGATGTCAACGCTTTCTGTATGATTCTGTCAGAATACAGAACACAGACCACCCTGTTGTTTTCAATATTGAAGCATCTGTGGAAGACTATATCACAGTCCCCAGTGATCCCTGACTTCTGGTATTCATGGCCGTGTATAATCCTTTTCCTTGAGTATGGGCTGGATTTACTTGGAAAGAATCGAAGGCAGTAGGAGTGATGGGGGTCATTTCTGAGCCAAGGTTGCAGAAAGACTGTGGCATGCATCTTGGTTGATCTCTCTATCTTAATCACTCCCTGTGCTATGCTAGGAAAAACAATCCTTTTGTGTTTCTCTTTTAGTCTTACACTACCTTCACTCACAACATTGCTGACACTAGATGTGTGTTTGTGTGTGTGTGTGTGTGTGTGTGTGTGTGGTGGGGGGCAAGTGGGGATCAGGTTCCCACAGCAAGGAATTTTCTGTTACACCAGCTCAGTGTCCTACAATTCAGTTCAATTCTGACCCTAACTGAAGTTCGCACAAACCCTACAGGTTAAAGACTCAGTTCCACAAAACTAACCCTTACCTCCCACCCATCTCCAACTCTCTTCAGATGCCAATGACAAGTAATAGGCCCCAGATTACTCACAACTTTTGTCTCACTTGGTTACAAATCAGAGGTCCCATGACTCCTTCCTTGGGTTTGATCATTTGCTAGAATAGCCCACAAAACTCAGTGAGACACTTACTTACCTGTATAAGTTTATTATATAATAAGGGATGCGATAAAGAATACAAATGAACATCCAGATGAACAGATACATAGGGCGGGGTCCTGAAGTGTGTCTAGTGCAGGAGCTTTGGTTCCCATGGGAGTTGGGTTGTGCCACCTTCTTCATACATGTATGTGTTCACCAAGCCAAAAGCTCCCTGAACCCTGTTGTATTGGGGTTTTTAAGAAGGTTTCATTATGTAGGCATGATGGATACTTAACTCCATTTCCAGCCCCTCTCTCTTCTCCAGAAATGGGGAGGTGGGACTGAAAGTCCCAGACTTTTAATCATGGATTGGTTTTTGTGGTATCCAGTCCCCATCTAGGAGCCCACTAGGAGTCACCTCTTTAGAACAAAAACCATTTCTATCACTCAGGAAATTAAAGGGCTTAGGAGTTTAGTGTCAGATGTTCCTATCACTAAGGTAATTACAAAGATCTTAGGAATTCCGTGTCAGGAACTGGGGTCAAAGGCTAAATGTTAGAACAAAAGATTCTCCTGGCAATTCTATTTACAAGGGTTTTAGGAGCTCTATGTCAGGAACTAGGAGGCAAAGACCAGTGTATATATTTCATATGATTTCACAGCTGCCCTAAGGGATGCCCACTTAGCCAAGAACTTACCTTTCTGGCCAATATCCTGCCAGGATCTGAGCCCTTCCTAACACTTACAAGGCTGAGCTTGAACCGTCTCTCCGCTGCTAGAGCCTTAAAATGATTCCAATCCAGACAACACCTTGATTACAGACAGGGATTTCTGCTTCATGTACAAAAGTACGGAAATCATGAAAAATGTTACACAGCTGCCGCTCATTAGTGCCATCATTCACCACTTAGTCTTCTTTTAGTCTGTCTTTCTCATTTGGTGTGTGGTGGTTATTCATTAGCACACATACAGATATCCTTTAGTCTCTAATTCCTTCTCATCTACATTAATTTGTCTGTTAAAATTTTGCTTGCACTAAGCACAACTGTAATGAAAGTAAAATAACTTCTTTCAGTAATAGTCTTTAAATAGTTGTGATTATTATATTACTTTCCATCACCTTTCAAGAATTTCTCCCTTCTCTTTCCCACTGAGAGATGCACATTTAGCAATAGCAAAAGCTAAATGCAGTACAATGAAATTATGTGAAAAGGATTTCAATTTCATGGTAAAATGGTAAATTTATTATGAAATGTTTACATTTTATTCATCATCTTAGAACGTAACTTTGTTATTTTTATTAAGCTCTTTCTCAGCTCTGAACTCACCCTCCATACTGGGTATTTTGATGCTGAGGCTGGTATGCTGCCAACGACATGTTTTCTTTGCCAACTGATTCCCCTGCAGGTTCTGCCAGTAGGGACACTGGAACAAGTGCAGAAGATAGGAAGGCAGAAAGGGATTTCCCCTTCCTGTTCGCAGCTGTTTTGTTGGCATTGCTCCAGCTTTGGCCCTTCACCTTGGGCAACAGCGGGTGCTTCCAGTTCCTAGCTTCTTTATTCTCAGAAGCAGCCTGGGCAACAATGCCAGCATCAACCAACTGGCTTCCCTCCCTCAGGGTCTAGCCCCAGCTTGCAAGAGGGTCCTCTTTCAGGTTCCAGAGATATTAGCATTAGCCCTACAGTGTCTGTTTCTCAGAGACTTTGGTTCTAGATCTTAGGTTCTAGTTCCTCCAAATTGCTGGCTTCTGAATATCTACTTCTTCCCTTTGGTCTTTGAGCCTTAATTATATTAGCTACTTCTTGCAATTGTTTCCTCTTTTCATCTCACTGTTTGTTCCCTTGACTTGCTAATATCAGCTTACCTAATTCCTTGTGTAACATTCTCTTTTTAAAAACAACTGTTTTGGGGGCACCTGGGTGGCTCAGATGGTTAAGCATCTGTCTTCGGCTCAGGTCCTGAGCCCAGGGTGCTGGGATCAAGTCCCGCATCCGGCTCCCTGCTCAGTGGGAAGCCTGCTTCTCCCTCTCCCTCTGCTCTTCCCCCTGCTTGTGCTCTCTCACTCTGTCAGATAAATAAATAAAATCTTAAAAAAAAAATAAAAATAACTGCTTTTGTTTCTATTTTCCTACCTTGATTTTGACTGGTACATAGTATAGCAGTAGAATCATTTACTTGGGAAGAATTTCAAATCCGTAATAAAGGAAAACATAAGGCCAAAAGATAGGTCTTATTAAGTTTATACTATGTGTTGATGATTTTGAAATGTGTTTGGAGTACTAAATAGTGGTCTTACAACACATGTCCATAGTGACAAGCTCTTCTAAGGAAACACCTAAATAAGCATAATAAATAAGATGGCAATGAGCCAATCCCTCATGTCTTCCCTGGTTCAGAGAAATCTTCTAACCTTCATTAATCACCCCTTTCTCTGAATTTATATTTGATTTATATACTCTGCTCTCGAATATGATAGTTCTTATATATGCATTATTTATGCTATATTACTTTTTTCTGTCAAATAAGATTGCAAGCTTCTTATGGATAATTAATCCTTTCCTTTTTTTAATCTATCAATGTGCTTAGCACCACTGTTTTGAAATAAAATATTATTTGACAAGTAATTGTTGACAAATTATTCCTGAATGCTCTATTTATGTTTATAAAAAAATATTTCTTTTAAAGAAATCAGGGAAAAAGAATGTGGTAATGGCAGAGAAAAAAAAAAGGGCTAATAAATATTGATAAATAGATTACAATTTGTTGACTTAATTTAGCAAAAAGTATTTGCCAAATTATTATCAAAAAGATATTGCTTAATATTTGCTAATTACCAAATTCAGTATTTGATGAATATTTGGTGAATGATAAATTTACAAATATTTGAATTACTGAAAGATTTGTATTTTTTTAAATATACATATTTCAAACTTGAAATAAGATGAAATAAATGCTTGTCTGTATTTTATTTAAATTCACTAAAAATTAATATTTCTATTTTATATATAAGAAAATGTGCCCCAGGTCATATGGCTAGTCTACAGCAGAACTGGGACATCAACTCAAGCATTATAAAAGTTTCTTTTGAGTGGGATATCTAAGCCCCAATACCCAGAAAAATAAAAAGTTAATGTCATAATTTTTACATAAGAAAAAGTGTTTGAGAATTTAAAAAATTGTTTCTAGTCCTCAGGGGTTATTCAGTTTCTTTCTAAAACATTCCATGCAGTCTTGGTTCATATTACACAACAGCTACTTCACTACTGTGATCTCTAGCCAATGATTTAACTCCCCTATGTCAGAGTATTTTCATCTGATAAATATATTTAATGATAATTTCTATCAGGGATGTTTTCTTTTAAAGATAAAATGAAAAGCTACAAAATCAGTTAAACAAATGGAGATTATTATTTATATTCAGGCATGTGATTCAGAGCACACTGCCAAACATATAGTTGATGCTCAAAAGTCACATATTTGCTGAAGTGTGTGTTCAACCTTTTTTTTTTTAATTGAGGCACAGTTGAGTATAACATTGTATTTTCAAGTGTACAGCATAATGATTTGATGTTTGTAAATATTGTGAAATGATCACAATCATGTCTGTCACCATACACAGTTACAGGTTTTTTTTTCTTGTGATGAGGACTTTTAAGATACACTGTCATAGCAACTTTCAAATACGCAATACAGTGTTATTAACTGTAGTCACCATGCTATGCATTATATCCCCGTGACTGTAACAAATACTTTTTTATAAGCCTAAGTTGCAGTTCATTATCTCTCTACTCAGAAGAAAACTCTTAAACTTCAGAGTTTTATTTAAGGTAGAAATGCATGAACCTGGCTGCTAATCTAAATGCCTTGTAGAATCTGATCCTTTTGGCAGTTTTATTGTATATACACATAATTGTAGCCTTTGTTTGAAACAACAGTTTTCTCATTAAACATTTGAGTGCAATCTTGAATTGCCGAAAAGCTGAAAATAGACAACAATGTAGTGTAGATAAAAGGTTTAGATAGTCCTGACATCAACTTGGCGGCAATAGAGTGCATGTGTTAATGAGAGAGCATGGGATGTTTTATAATACCAAAGTGATTGAAATCCTATATAGACATGTCTGCATTAACTGAAAAAGAGCTGCAGCTCCCCAGAGGTTTTAAATCCTTTGGAGTGTATTTTTAACATCAATTCTAAGTTGCTGTAACAAAGATAGAGTGGCTTAAATAGGATAGAGCATGTTTCTGTTTCACTCACCAGTCTGCCTGGTCTAGGCCAGTAGGAGAGCTCTGCTCCACAAGGTCATTCAGGTAACCAGGCTTCTTCCTTAGTTCTCCTTTCTCCTGGGTGCTTTCCTTATCTGCAGAGTGAAAGCTAGTTGATGCCTATCTGAAGTCCCCCTTATAGAAAAGAAGAAAGAAACAAATCTGAGGCATAAAACTCCCTTGTAACAGGGGATGCAGAAGTCGTACTTGTCACTTGCACTCCATTTTATTTGCAAGAACTCAGTCATATAAACACACATAACTGTAAGGAAATTGTATTTCATTTAAGTTACAGAATGGGGTCCAACATGACAATTAAAAAAAATTCTTTTGAGACCTGGTACCTGATAAAAATTTTATACATGTTCTATATGTTCTAGTCCATATATCTTAAATATGTATTTTGTGGTTTTTTTTAGAATATAGGGTTCTATAAATACAGATATATGAGTGTATCTCACATATAAATAATTCTTTGTTTTTTACATTTCTATTCATATTAAGTTTGAGTGCTTATCAGTTTCTGATAAAAGTATATTACATTCATCCACTATAAGTGTATTTTTTCCCTTTGTTATCTTATCAGTATATGGTTTATCTCTTTCTAGAAAATTTATTAGTGCATGCAAGTTCATAAATGTTATATCTTCTTAGTGAGTTCATTCCCTCTTTATCTCTCTAAATAGTTTGGCACAAGTAATACTGTGCTCTTATTAGTATTCCACCAAATACTTTCTTTTAGATGGTATTTAAATATGTCTCTTTTAAACTGTAAGTGTAGCCACCATTTACAGAGAGCAGAGGCAGAGCTCTCTTGCTTAGAAAGATGTGACTCTGCCTTTTCCTTGGGTGATTTTGTTGCTACAGTTTCTTGCTCATTCTTGATTTATTCATTGGTCTTTCCCAGTTAATACTAAGATCAAAGCTAGTTTCAGGAATGTCTTAGTGATTAATAGTTACATTTTATCCTTAAAGTTTGCTATAAGGATAAGAACTTAATGAAAATAAAAAATAGCTATAATTATATCTGGAATAGCCAATTCTGCAGATTAAATAAATGTGCACAAATATTTGTTAACATTTGAAAGTCATTGGCAAAGTTGATTCCATCAGAGATTAACCATTACCCAGCCACCCACTTTTTAAACAAACCCTTGAAAGAGACTCTTAACGTAGAGAACAAACGGAGGGTTGATGGAGGGAAGTGGGTGGCAGATGGGCTAAATGGGTAATGGGTATTAATGAGTGCAGTTGTGATGAGCTCTGAGTGTTATATGTAAGTGATGAATTACTAAATTCTCCTGAAACTAATATTACACTAAATGTTAACTAACTAGAATTTAAATAAAAACTTGAAACATTAAAAAGGTAGATAAAAATGCTTTTTTTTCTATTTACAATAAATAAATAAATAAGCCTTTGAAATCTGAACTTCATTTCCCCCAGTCCCCCGAAATTGTTGTAGAGCAGGCAACTATCTGATTTCCAATTGACAGAATTTTGCTCGAACTGGAAGCAACCTTTGGGCATTTCTAAATACTGTCTCTCAGTAGGTGAGGAAGCCATGGCTCAGGAGTATGGGGTAGTCCATTCTGTTTGCACTTCTAGCTCTTCTTAAACTATTTTGTGGATTTGATGAAACAGCATTATCCTTGCAATTTTCTTTTCTCATAATGCCATGCTCCTTTCTCTTCTTTAAGGTCTTCTATTCTGAGTCCAAAACTTAGACAAAGTTAGAGCTTTAGTTCTCTTTTCTCCGTATATTTGCTTCCTTAGTTACCGATTTACCCTCATTGTTTTAGCTATCATTTTCAGTTTTTAATTTTAAAATTCAACCTCCAGCCAAGCTTCCGTCCATATTATTTATTCTTGAATTCCAGCCAGTGGGCAAACATTTCCATTGGCACTTGACACTTAGTGTATTCAGCATCTCCTTCCCCTTTTTTCCCTTTCATTACTCATGAAGATCTATTCTTCTCTAGAAATATAAACTTTTAAAAGGTATGGGTACTCTAAATAAATGTAAATCTTATTAAGAACTAAATATAAACTGCAGTAAGTGTTTCTGAAAAAAATATTTCAACTTTTTAAATTTATAAAATATTGGCTTTGGTCATGGTTTAATAAATGTGCATTTTTACTTTTTGGCATCTAATACATAGACTGAAGTCCTTAGGAGTAAGTTCTCAAATTGTCCACTTTCCTTTCTGTTTTTAATTTTGCTCTCTTAACTTGTGTCTACTTTGTTCACAGTATCTATTTTCTGTGGTGTTCATTTACAATAAAACTATTAGAAGAGCAGAAGGTGACTATGTCCTTAATGAGATGGCTGTTAGCTTTTTGAGAGCATATTTTTATCTTCCCTTATAGCATCTGGTTATACATTTATAATTTACTTAGGACCTTGCATTTATGTGTGTTATGTCCCCTGTTTAAAAGTGAGAACATATGCTTATGAGCTTTACCCATTTGTTAGTGGTACGTAATGTATGAAAACATTTTGTAATGTGTAAGCGGTATTGCCAGTATGTCAAAAAACTTTAAAAGTTGTTTAATATTTTTTAAGTCAGTTCTCCTCACCTACTTTCTTTTCCCATATTGCCTATTAAATATACTAACCATCTGGATTCCTAGTTGCTGTTCAAGAATTCATTTAAATAGGGGCGCCTGGGTGGTGCAGTCGTTAAGCATCTGCCTTCGGCTCAGGGCGTGATCCCAGCATTCTGAGACTGAGCCCCACATCAGACTCCTCCGCTAGGAGCCTGCTTCTTCCTCTCCCACTCCCCCTGCTTGTGTTCCCTCTCTCACTGGCTGTCTCTCTCTGTCAAATAAATAAATAAAATCTTAAAAAAAAAAGAATTCATTTAAATAAAACCCCACAGTTTGGTTGGTTAATAATCCATTAAGTATCATGATGCTGAAGAAATAATTTCACTGGCTAACCTTTTAGAGAAGTAGGCTGTATATAAAATTTACCTATTGGCCACCTAAGCCCTAAATGTATCAGA
The DNA here is from genome assembly GCF_024610735.1 of Ursus americanus. Lineage (NCBI taxonomy): Eukaryota > Metazoa > Chordata > Mammalia > Carnivora > Ursidae > Ursus > Ursus americanus. Next base: position 45,384,310 of record NC_142127.1, read on the forward strand.
AAACAATTTAAGTTGCCTGTAAAGTATGTAGATATATATTTCTTATTGGAAGGGAGTGTAGTTATATACATAAGGTATAGCATGTCACGATAAGCACAGTTAAGAAAATAAGAAAAAATTAAGTATTATATAAATTAGTAATGTAAATCAAGCACTCAAAGAACTTTAGGATATTCAGAATTATGCTGCCAAGATATCTAAATGAATGGAAGTCATAAACTGGATGCTTTAAAATAAAATGTATAAATCTTCTGTCTTGCAAATTTGGGTTAGAAAATGTAAAAATTATAACAGGTGTGTTAAAGTAGCCTTAGCTTTGATTATAAATCAAACCAAAATTGAATACATTAGTAAAGTTGGGTTGTAATCTGGGCCCTGCTATTAAAATGCTATATGATTTTTATGCATCTGTTTCTTTCCTTAGAAATGAGAGATGGATGAATCAGTTGACAGAACAGTCATCTGTTTTTCTTGTATGTGAATCCAAATGTCTCTCCATACAGAAACCATCAGTCTCTATGTACTTACCTTAGCTAATTATTCTAAAAATATTTGAGTTTGAGTCTTTAGGTATATTATTTCAGTGGTCTCTTTCTAAACTGTATCTCTATTTTAAATGTCGTATATGCATCAATGTGATTAAATTACCCACATCAAGAAGCATACATAAAAGAAACAACATTATGGTTGCCTGAAACTTGACACACTCGTTGTAGCTATATTACTAAGGATATACTTTAGTCCCTTCCCTCCCCACCCAATTATAGTCATGATGATAATTTCCCCTGTAAATTTCTAGATTGAATATTATTAACATGGGCTTTAGATGTTGTATAGGAAAAACTCTATCTAATGTAAATGTCCATTTATCCTTGAATAAAAATAGCCAGTGACTTCTGATAGGAACAGAATGTTAGTAAAGAGGTGGAGGACTTTTGGCAGATAAGTGATTCATCCATTAACAGTATGTCATTGGTACCATTCTCAGACATATGCTCTCTGGAATATGGTCACTTGCAGATGTTTCAAGGGGAAGCTGTCAGCAGTGTTGTCCTTTTGATATACAGTAGATCCAGGATGTCCTGCATGTATTATCACATGACTTAATCAAAGTCTGTAAATTTCAGTAGGTGAAAAGTAAATCCATATATTGTGACTTTGGTGTCACTTTGATAAATATCACTAGCTGTGACTGTCATTTTATTCTTTGGGGGTGAAATGTAGGTGCCACAATTCAAGAATATAATTAATAACCTCATTATTAATCATTGCATATCACCCATAACTTATTCTGATTCACCAAATTTATTTTGATGGGCATCAAAATGTAAGCTTTGGGCATATTTTGATGTATGTACAGCATTTTCTAGCTCCTGAATCACCTGTTGAAAAAAAACTAAAAGCAGGCTTTCTCATATATCCTTTTTTTCCTGTAACTATAATTTTCTCAAATATGTTTTTTTTCTTTCTATATTAGTTAAGTTGTAAAATATATCTTAGTCATTGTGAAAATAAAAGAAAATCTCTATGTGGAGAAAGGGGCACCCTCTTGTATTGTTGGTGGGAATGCAAACTGGTGCAGTCACTCTGGAAAACAGTATGGAAGTTCCTCAAAAAGTTAAAATTAGAACTACCCTATGATTCAGCAATTGCACTACTAGGTATTTATCCAAAAAATGCAAAACTACTAATTCAAAGGGATACATGCACCCATATATTTATAGTACCATTATCTACAATAGCCAAATTATAGAAACAACTCAGGTGTCCACCGATTGATGAATGGATAAAGAAGATATGGTGTATATACACAATGGAATATTACTCAGACATAAAAAAGAGTGAAATCTTGCCATTTGCAATGACATGGGTGGAGCTAGAGAATATTATGCTAAGCAAAGTCAGTCCGAGAAAGACAAACACCATATGATTTCACTCATGTGTTGAATTTAAGAAACAAAACAAATGAGCAAAAGGAAAAAAAAAGAGGCAAACCAAGAAACACTCTTAACTACAGAAAACAAACCGATGGTTAGCAGAAGGGAGTTGGGGGGGATGGTGAAATAGGTGATGGGGATTAAGGAGTGCACTTGTTGTGATGAGCACCTGTGATATATGGAAGTGTTGAATTACTATATTGTATACCTGAAACTAACATTATACTACATGTTAACTAGAATTTAAATAGAAACTTAAAAAACAAGAACAAAAAAACAAAAAACCTCTATCTTAGGTTCCCTTTGTTTGTAAAGAGTATCCTATTTTGCAAAGTGGTTTTGCTGAGTTGACCTATCTTGCCTGATATTCACATTTGCCCTAAGAAGAGAACTGAAATATTATTCCCATTTATAAATGAAGAGACAGTGCTCAGAAAGAAGAAGCCACTCAGCCATCATCAGCTCCTGAGTGGCAGAGCAGCCTCTTCCTGATGTCCATCCCAACATTCTTTCTGTCACACAGCATTAGTTCCTCCAGCAAAGCATGTTAATGCGCTCCTCACATAAAACCAGGTACAGAGTGACTGGCTCTCAAACTTTAGTGTGCATTGAAATCACCTGGAGGGCTTGTTAAAAATGCATCATTTTGTTCTCAATCTCTAAAGATAATGACTTGAATAGGAACTGGACTTGGCATTTTAAATAAATACTTCCAGGTATTCTGTGACAAGTAGACAGAAAATCACACTATTGCGGAATTCTGATTTAGAAAAGTGTATCCCAAATCTTTAATAGTTTACAAAATAAGCTAGAACCTATGGTATTTGAGCATATCAGAGACACAAATTGGATAAGTATTATGCCTATGTGTCTAGAATTTCATATGTAAAACACAAACTGATTTAGATAACAAAGAGTTCATGCCATCTATTGATTACATTATTTCATGCCCTCCGGTATGAAGGCAGCATTCTCGTTTGTAGCATATTCTTGAGTGCCCAAGATTAAAAAGAATTTATTTGAACCATAATTTCTGCCAGCTCTCTTTTCTCCCCATTCCCTTCCCATTCTGTGAATAAGCAGGTGGCGTGAAGGAGGTTTATGGTAGGATTTAAAATGAAAACCAATTAGACAAGTAATTAAAAATGGGAACTGACAACATGTCTTGATGTGCCTGATGTGTGAAATATAAATATTCCAGGGAAGTTTTATTTTGTTACTTAAAAAATTATGAGTCAAGCGGAAGCATTGACTGTTGGCTCTCACTGGCTCCCTCATCACCATTGCTTTATCAGCTGTGTCCTGAGCTAGAGCCAAGAAGGGAAATATAAAGTATATTTATTTAGAGAAAGAACTGCTACTACTGGAAAATGACCAAAAAATAGCTCCATTCTATTAAAAATATTGATCTTTAATTCCTTTGCTTGTAGTAATGACCTCCATAATATGCTTTTTAAAAAAAGAGTCAGACGCTTAACCAACTAAGCCACCCAGGCGCCCCATAATGTACTTTTTTATGTCTAAATTAAGCAGAGCCCAAAGGCCTTCAGTGTTGAAAATAGAGGATGTGTAGAGTTTCGCTTCCAACATGACAAACTGAGGTGCTACACAGACCTGCTCTCCTATGAAACTGACCTAAAAGGAAACAATAGAAAAAGAAAACAGAAAAAAAAAAACTATTTAAAATCTCTGGAAATGATTTTAAGAGCATAAATGGAAAAAAAAAAAACACAGTGGATTCAAGAGAATCTACTAAAACACAATTCTCTGAACCTATGTAGATATTTTAGTTGATAATCTGCCAAAGGAATATTAGGAAAAAAGAGCCCTCATAATAGCTATGGTTTTCTCGAGATGAAAGGCAGTATAGTGATAGTATTAATAATTTGATAGTACAAAGCAATAATAAAAAGCCCCAGTTATCAATATCATGTACTGCTTTGGTATACTGTTAAATTATAATTTTTCTTCTCATGTATGTTCCTCTGGTCTCTTCATCTGACCTATAAATCAGCTATATCAGGGACTAAACATTGTATACTTTTCTCATTTTTCAAAGATTATATGGAATGATTCCTAAGGTCTAGTAGACCCTCAAATATTTATTAAACATTATTCTGTGAGTTAGTCCTATAAAATGCCTTTTTATTTCTCATATGCCTAGCTGGGCACTATATAAATCAGAAGTATAGGGAAATTTATATGAGAAATATTGAGGCTACACTTAAGAGTCAGGGTTATGGGTTCAAAATATGATCATCTGTTTCTCACCCAGAGACTGATCTCAAACCTAACTCACTTATTGTTTTCTCACTTCATTATTTATTTTTGTTGTGCCTGGGACATACTTATTAGCTTATTGAGTTTTTCTGTATGTCATTTTCAATTAATAAAATCATAATCTGACCTATAAACTATATAAATATATACAAACCTGGTAGCTGATGTCATATCACCTATCCATCTAAATCCCTGAAGAAGCTTTCTGAGGGCAATTTCTCTTATAAGGAAGAAATATGGTCTGAAAGATTTTCAAAGTTTTTGTTTTAAAATTTGACTCAAATTGGTCCCCAAATTTTAAGTAATGAATACCTATATTATTCCAAAAATTTCAAGTTAACAAATATAATTTTATTCTTTTCTGTAACTCAATTTCTATCTCAAATACCTCTTTCACTTGGGGAGCAAAAACCTGTAATAAATCAATTTGAGGTATCTTCTTACCCGCAGTCTATTATTTATATAATGTTAAGTGTGTAAGGGTGGGAAATGAGGACAGAATGGGGATCTTTTTCAAGATAGCAAATATTCCACAAGAATACATATAGAAATGGTCGTTCATTTTTGACTTGAATGAAGAGATTTCATCAAGCCAATATTCCTGCTGCAAAAGTAAAAAAGGCTAGATATTTTACAAAAATAATATTTTTGTAAGATATGAGAGTTGAGGAGGCAATGATGAACTCTAATTCTGAAAGAAGGTCTTTGTGAGGGGAGCAGATGATTGCTGGCCATTTCCTACCTGTGGCTATTCATTAAGAGTACAGACCAAGGTTTGTGCTTCAAGGGACATTACTGGAAGTAGAGAGACCTGTGAGATTTGAGAATGAAGTGGAGCTCACATGACAGTTGGAAACTTGGAGTCCTAAAATCAGAGCCAGCTTCCTCGTTGGGACATTTGCTGAGTTCTGATGATCAGGGGGCCCTGTGCGTGAGGGCTCCTTAAAGGCAGAACCCTATCTCCCATTGTTTCCTGATGTTTAAGAAAAAAAAGAAAGTCCCATTTGAAGGAGTTTCCTACCTCAGATATGACTCAATTTGCCCCTCAAGACAAAAGAACAGACTCCTCAGACTTTGAGGTTTCAGGTGAATGATGTGGTTGCACTCAAAATCATAGGGTTCTTGTTAAAACTGGCCAGTTTAGCCTAAAATTTATGGGGAATTTTTGATGGGAAATAAGTGGAAATTTGTTGTGGAATATCTCCTATTATGGAATGTTTTTATATGGAAATATATATGGAATAGGGAAGACACTCTTGGAGGAGAAGGAAGAGAAGGGAGAGTAAAAAGAGGAGATAGTTGAAGGACTTGCCCTGCTATATTGCAAGACTTCCTATAAAATTATAGTAATTTAAAAAGTGTGGTATTCATGCAAGCAGAATAAGAGAGAGTCTAATAAGAGATTTCCACATACACAGTCACATAGAAGTTCAGCAACTCAATTCAGTGTAGAAGAAATGTTCTTTTTAATAACATTAATAAGACCCCTAAAGGGTCAAGTGAGCATCTACATAGAAAATAATAAACATTAATCCTGTCCTCACAGTACAGGAAAATTTGAATAGATCAACTACTTTTATTTGAAAGGTAAAACAATAACATTCTATAAAAAAAATAAGAGAATGTCTTCATTACCTTGAGAAAAGCAGACATTTTTTTTTTTAACATACAGTGTTTTGTTGGTTTCAGGTGTATGATGTAGTGATTCAGCAATTCTATACATTACTGAGTGCTCATTAGGATCATTGTACTCTTAATCCCCTTCACCTGTTTCACTCATGTCCCCACCCACTGGTAATCACCAGTTCTCTATATTTAACAGTATGTTTTGTTGTTATTGTTTGCCTCTTTTCCTTTGTTCATTTGCTTTATTTCTTAAATTGCACAAATGATTGAAATCATGTGGTATTTGTCCTTTTCTGACTGACTTCATTTAGCATTATACTGCCTAGGTCCATCCACTTTGTTGCAAATGGCAAGATTTCATTCTTTTTTATGGCTGACTAATATTACATTATCTGTCTCTCTGCCATATCTTCTTTATCCATTCAGCTATTGATGGACACGTGTTGCTTCCATATTTTGGCTATTGGAAATGATGCTGTCGTAAACAGATGGGTGGATATATCTTTTCAAATTAGTGTTTTCATAGTCGTTGGGTAAATACCCAGTAGTGGAATTAGTGCTTCGTATGGTAGTTCTATTTTTTTTTTTTTAATTGTTTGAGGAATCTCCATACTGTTTTCCACAGTGGCTGCACCAGTTTGCATTCCCAGCAACAGTGCACCAGGGTTCCTTTTTCTCCACATCCTTGACAACACTAGTTTCTTGTGTTTTTTATTTTAGCTCTCGTTGTGGGTTTGCTTTGCATTTCCTTGATGATGAGTGGTGATGAGCATCTTTTCATGTGTCTGTTGGTTCTTTGTATGTCTTCTTTAGAGAAATGTCTGTTCATGTCTTCTGCCCATTTTTAATGGGATTATTTGGGGTTTTTTTTTGGTGTTGAGTTACATAAGTTCCTTATGTATTTTGGATATTAACTGCTTATCACTATATCATTTGCAAATATCTTCTCCCTTTCAGTAGGTTGTCTTTTAGTTTTGTTGTTTTTGCTTGTTTTTTTTTTTTAATTTTCTGTGCAAAACCTTTTTATTTTGGTGGTGTCCCAGTGTGTTTTTTTGTTTGTTTGTTTTGATTTGTTTTTGTTTTTTTTGCTTTTATTTCCTTTGCCTGGGGAGACATATCTAGAAAAATTTTGCTACAGCTGATGTCAGACGTTACTGCCTGTTTTCTTTTTTCTTTTTTTTTTTAAAGATTTTATTTATTTATTTGACAGAGACAGAGACAGCCAGCGAGAGAGGGAACACAAGCAGGGGGAGTGGGAGAGGGGAGCAGGTTCCCAGCAGAGGAGCCCGATGTGGGGCTCGATCCCATAACGCCGGGATCACGCCCTGAGCTGAAGGCAGGCGCTTAACCACTGTACCACCCAGGCGCCCCTACTGCCTGTTTTCTCTTCCAGGGTTTTTATGATTTCATGTCTCACATTAAGGTCTTTAATCCATTTTGAGTTTATTTTTGTGTGTGGTGTAAAAAAGTGGTCCAATTTCATTCTTTTGCCTGTAGATGTCCAGTTTTCCCAACAGAATCTGTTAAAGAGACTGTCTTTTTCCCATTGGCTATTCTTCCCTCTTTGTTGTAGATTAATTGATCATATAATTATGAGTTTCTTTCTGGACTCTTATATTGTGTCATTGATCTATGCATCTATTTTTGTGCCAGTACCATACTCTTTTGATTATTGCACCTTTATATACATCTGGAAATATGGGATTGATAGCTCCAGATTTGTTATTCTTTTTCAGGATTGGTTTGATTCTTTTGGGTCTTTCGTGGTTCCATACAAATTTTAGGATTATTTGTTTAGTCCTGTGACAAACACTGTTGGTATTTGATAGGGATTGCATTACATCTGTAGATTGCTTTGGGTAATACGGACTTTTTTAGCAGTATTTGTTCTCCTAATCCATGAGCATGGAATATCTTTCCATCCATTAGTTTGTGTGTCATCTTCAGTTTCTGTCATCAGTGTTCTAGTGTTCAAAGTACAGGTCTTCTACCTCCTTGGCTAAGTTTATTCCTAGGTATTTTATTATTTTCGGCGCAATTGTACATGGAACTGTTTTCTTAATTTCTCTTTCTGCTACTTCATTATTAGTGTATAGAAATGCGACAGATTTCTGTATATTGATTTTGTATCCTGTGACTTTACTGAGTTCACTTATTTCCAGTATTTGTTTTTTTTTTGTGTGTGGAATCTTCTGGGTTTTCTATATATAGTATCATGTCATCTACATCTAATGCAAGAAGATGCAAGAAAGTTTTCCTTCTTTCTTACCAATTTGAGTGTCTTTTCTTGTCTGATTGTCTGTCTAGGATTTCCGTTATTATATTGAATAAAAGTGGTGAGAGTGGGCATTTTTGTTTTATTCCTAATCTTTGTGGAAAAGCTCTCAGTTTTTCACCATTGAGTACACTGTTAGCCGTGGGTTTTTATTTTTTTATTTTTTTAAAGATTTTACTTATTTGAGAGAGAGCGTGAGAGAGAGAGAGAGAGAGAGAGAGAGAGAGGGAGAAAGAGATCATGAGCAGGGTGAGCAGAAGGAGAAACAGACTCCCCAGTGGGCAGGGTGCCCGATGTGGGACTCGATCCTAGGACCCTGGGATCATGACCCAAGCTGAAGGCAGATGCTTAACCGACTGAGCCACCCAGGTGCCCAGGCTGTGGGTTTTATATATGGCCTTTATTATGTTGAAAAATTTCTTAAAAAGTATAGAAAAAACACTGGCCATAAAATAAAATAAAATTTGTACCTCATTAAAATTATTTACTTCTGTTTATCAGAAGACAACATTTTGAGTAAAGAGACAAGCTATAGATAGGGGGAAATAGTCACAATACATATATCTGACAGAGAATCTTATTCAGAATATATAAATATGTATAAAATATATATATACAATATGTAAAACATATACACAATATATAAATATAGATACACATGATATATTTAAATATATATATATATACACAATGCATAACAAAAGATCTTACATCGAATGGAAGTGTTCAAAAGGTACAAACTTCCAGTTATAAGTAGTGGGGATATAATGTACAGCATGACAACTCTAATAGTAACACTGCTATATGATATATTTAAAAGTTGCTAAGAAGGCAGATGCTGTGTAAGTGGAAAGAGTGGTGGTGCAACGATTAGAAATTCTGTACTCTCTAGCCAAGTTTAGGACTGACTGTCTCTGGGTGGCATGGACAGGTCACTTTAGCTTGTAGGACTGGAGTTTCCTCATTCTGCAATGAAGTTAATGGATCAGTTGATCTAGGCCGTTCCTTCCTGTCCTAACATTATAGAGTGAAATGTGTCAACAACGCATCTTTGTATTTTAATGCAGGGACACTACAGTATTTGTCATTGTTATGTACTGATGTGCCCATTTTTTTTTTTTATTTGTAAAACTCTAAATTTCCAGTTATTTTCTAGGGGCATGTGTTTACTGCTATTGGTTAAAAATTTTAAAACGAATCCAAACTGAGATGTCTGGGATACAAGTTCACCTGTTTGGGCTGGCTCTTTTTCTAAATGACCAATGTCTATGTCATTAGTGTATCTATATATATAAATCTGCTCTCAAATCAATAGGAAAGTATTACTTCTTTATCCAAAAGATAGCGTCAGGAAATTGTTACTATTTTACACTATTGTTTCTACCCTGCACTTTTATAACATTTATTTCTTTTAAAAGTTGGAGTGAAATTGATTCACCACTTTTGAATTATTGGAGGGTCCCCCAAATTAGTTTTTCATCTAAAGGGGAAGAAAAGGATTGCTCAAATTTTTTTAAGCTTATGTCACAAAAACAAAACAAAACCCAAAAACAACAACAACAACAACAAACAACACAGAAAGACCTAATGTTGCTTGAAGTGTGGGTTTTCTGTGTGTATTATGAGTAACCGCAATGAGTATAAAAATGGATGTGTGTCTAACACAGCTCAATTGGCTCAACTTTACACTCATTACTTTCTTTTAAAAATTTTCAAAAGAGTTTGTTACCTTTGACACTTATGAACTTGACATAGTTTTGTATGCTTAATCCTTTCTATTTGGAAACACTAACCTGATAGACAATTTTAAGTGATAGGCATTATTTAGAACACATTAACTATTTTTATTGATATTAGTTTCAGATGTACAACATAGTGATTCAACAAGTCTCTACGTTATGCTGTGCTCACCGCAAGTGTAGCCACCATCTTTCACTATACAACACTATTACAATATCATTGACTATATTCCTTATACTGTACCTTTTATCTCCATGACTTAATCAATCTATATCTGGAAGCCTGTATTCCCACTCCCCTTTGCCTATGCCCTCACTATCCTCCTCCTTCTTTCTGTGTATTTATGGATTCGTTTCTGCTTTTTGTTTGTTTATTCATTTTTTAATTATTTAGATTCCACATATAGTGAAATCATATGGTATTTGTCTTTCTCTGTGTGATTTATTCCACTTAGTATAATAACCCTCTAGGTGCACCCATGTTCTTGCAAATGGCAAGCTCTCATTCCTTTTTATGGCTGAGTAGTATTCTCGTGTGTGTATATGTGTGTGTGTGTGTGTGTGTAAACCACCTCTTCTTTATCCATTCATCTATCAATGGACACTTGGGTTGTTTCCATATCTTGACTATTATAAATAATTCTGCAGTAAACATAGGGGGACATATATCTTTTTGATTTTATGTTTTTGTTTTCCTTAGGCAAATACCTATTAGTGGAATTACTGAATCATATGGTATTTTATTTTTAATTATTTGAGGAAACTCCATAATGTTTTCTACAGTGCTGCCCCAATTTACATTCCTACTAACAGTGCGTGAGGGTTTCTCTTTCCCTACATCCTGTCACTAACATTTGTTATTTCATATTTTTTTTATTCTAGCCATTCTAACAGGTCCAAGGTGATATTTCATTGTGGTTTTAATTTGCATTTCTCTGATATTAATGATGTTGAGCATCTTTTCATGTGTCTGTTGACCATCTGTATGTCTTTGGAAACACTGTTCAGTTCTTCTGTCCATTTTTAAATTGGATTATTAGTTTATTATTGCAATTAGCTATTTTTATTTTTTATTTATTTTTTTAAAAGATTTTATTTATTTATTTGACAGAGACAGAGACAGCCAGCGAGAGAGGGAACACAAGCAGGGGGAGTGGGAGAGGAAGAAGCAGGCTCCCAGTGGAGGAGCCTGATGTGGGGCTCGATCCCAGAACGCTGGGATCACGCCCTGAGCCGAAGGCAGACGCTCAACAACTGAGCCGCCGAGGCGCCCCAGCAATTAGCTATTTTTAAAGAATGTTTAATTATGTTCTTCAAAATAGTCCTTGAAATAAGGAAAACTGACTCACATGGTTTTATGAACTATGGTGTGTTCTTTATTAAAAAAAAAAACACCTACAGATAATAGAAAAACTGATGGCTTTTATTCAAAGCACACACGGCTGACTGCTCAATGAGGTAGCATTACTGGTAAAGGAACTTCACTGCTTACATTTTTCCATTACTTTTCTTTTTCAGAAATAGTACATTTTTTCCCTTAAAGTGCAACTTTGTACAACTCACTAAGACGGTCATTTTTTTTTTTTTGGCACAGAATTCATTCAATCTTATGGCCATTTGAAATGCTTTTAACCCTCTTCCTTGATCTCAAAACTGACAAATACAAAACCTGCCAAACTAGTGAAATCTGAAAAGTTGAATGATGCTGAATGTATATAGTGAAGTAATTACTCAGGTCTCCTTATGGTGTTAATTATTTCAATAATTATTTCAATAATTAGAAGCAGGGGGAATCATTTCCTTGTATTTTTTCATATCAGAATGACAGAATATATTACGTAATGTATTTTTTTTTTTACTCAAGTCCCTTCTGATTAAGACAGGAAGATAAATGTGTACAAGACTTTATTTTATTTTATTTTGATGAAAATTAGGAAAATGAGCCATCTTTTCAAATAGTTTCTGTTGTTGTTTTGTGTAAGTCCAACTGAAATTCACTATAAATAGTTTGCATCATTCAGGTCAAATTTCACATTTATAATTTGTTAAATCTCTCTCCTTTGACTTTAATGAAATATATCCCAACTTCTGGGCACTAATCAGTCCCATAATTTATAACTTGCTTTAATCTGAAAGAAAATATTCACATTGCCCAGTATTATGGCAGAGGGAGAAAATGAGAAAGATACTTGAAAGCACAGTAATATTTATAAACTGAAAATTTATCTAAATGCTTTTGCACATTGAATGGTCTACAGATGATATATATAAATAGAGTAGTCAGGGAGTTCAAGCCTTCCGTAGAATAGAATGGAAGAAATCAATGAACAATTTCTTTAATTCTCTGGGCTAGTGGGAAAGGCCTATCTTTAACTGTCAGACCTACTGTCACACCTACTGTCACTTGGTTGAAGGGTAGCAATAAGTTGAGGCATCATGTTGCTTTCCACTACTGTGTAAGTTATTAGAGAAGCTGCTTTAAAGAAATATTTACTGAATTCCCTTTAAAGGATGACAGCTTATTACTACTAACTCCTGTCAAACAGAATACTTCCCCTTCATTCTGCACTTTGTAACTCTCCAGGAACTCATAATCATAAGAGGAAGCAAATGGAAATCATTCCTTCCTGCTGAAGTCCAGAAGTTGCGTAGCCATCAGTCACAACCATATGGCAAATGTTCCTAGAGAAGGAGGAATTAAACAAGATGAGAAAGACTCTCAACTAGATCATTTTGGAACTCTGATGACTGGATCATTTTCAAATTGCACAGGAAATTAACTTAAGATGATTTCCACTGATACTTTAAAGTGCATTTTCATGTGACCTTTACAACCAACATATTTTTGTATGTTTTTATTATTGTACAAATGTTAGTATCAAATTTTAGACTAGATTTTTAATTATAAAAGCAATGTATGAACATGTCACCCAAAGCAAATAGTACAGAAGAATATAAAATTGGAAATCTATTTTTCCATTCTTATGATTACTAGTTTCTCTTCCCAAAGACAATAGCATTATCAGGGTTTTGGGATTGCTGGTTTTTTGGGTTTTTTTTCCTGAAACATGTTTTTGTATATATAAACATGTGTGTTTGTATAAGTAATTTTAGATTATAGAAACATTCTATATGGACTTCTGTGTCCTTTGCTTTTATTCATGTTCTAAGTATGGGTATGTTCAAATGAACTTCTCTCTCTCTTTCCCTCCATCCCTTCCTCCCTACACATACACACAGACACACCCACATAACAATGTAGATGTTTAATAAAAGTGTTCTAAAAGGTCTCAAATGGATATCATGATATGTCCAGACTTTACTTGACTCAGTCTCTCATGTTCTTCAACTAGAGGGAACATAATTCCCGAATTTAGGAATCAGACTTTAAAAAAAAATGAATATTAGAATCTTCTGATTTTAGAATAAGAGAGGTTTAGATTCTAGTTCAAAAATGTTTGACTGTGTAACTTGTTCAGTATTCTTGTTCCCCTCTCTTCCCTTTATCTTTGTTTAATAAAATCCTGTTTCTAAGGACTAACCCAAATACTAATTCCTCAATGAATTTATCATTACATCCATCATTTCTTTATCCATTCTTCTCTTGTGTTTTACACATGTACCATATAATTTAGCACCTAATAATGATATTATAGATCCATTTTATTGGCTTTTATATTTATCAGAGTACCTTGAATATTGTTGACTAACGCAAAGATTAATAAACACCTATTGATTGAATGATCGGGGAAGCAAATTATGGTTAAATCAGTGAAACCATTCAGCCAGTAGAGCACATATAACAACATAGCCAGGAAAATCTATTCCTAAAGATGGTTTTCAGCCTGAAAATTATTGCTATCTTTTACTGCATTTCTATTGCACGTTTCTAAAGATGAGTAGGAGTGGCAGGTGCAATCTCTGAAGTAAATATAGAAGCAATTAGATCTTTATTTCTTGTCTTATGATCATATTGCTCTGATAAAGAATTCAGTGCACTGGTATAACTCAATCAACTTCCAGTGGATGGTGCTTCAGTTTGATTCATTCTTGAATCTGAAGCTTCTCCGTAAGTTTAGTTGCAGTGGCTCCGGTGGTCCCAGGGGAAGCACATCAGGATCCCTGCTTCTTCAGATGGTGCTGGGCATGCATAAGAAGAAAAAAGAACTGTATCAGCCCCTGAGTTTCAGCATTGGAGCATGATTCTAGAAACACTCTGACACTCTAAATCTGAAAAAAAAAAAAAAATTAGGTCAAGTGGATTGAAAACGAAGCTCTACCTTGCTCATTTTTGATCACTGTAGAATGAAACTGTGCACTGCTCTCTAAAACCTGAAATTGAGTTCTTAGGGGTGGATTTATTGAGAATTACTTAGATATAGGACAGAAGAAAAGGAGACCAAAGAGAAAAGAATGAAAGGAAAGGTCAAAAAAGGGTCATTATGTTCTCTCCTCTGAGCTTCATATACGTGAATAATACTTTTTTTTTTCTTACCTTGGTTTATATATAGAATGAGCAAATCTATATCAGTAATTGCTATAGGATGGTTACGTATTCTAGAAATGAAAGTGAATATTTCTTTAATCAACTTTAGAAAACATATTTTTAACAATGGTTTGCTAAAATTTTCCAAGCATACCTGAAAGTTACAGTGAGAAGCTCACAGCATGCACCTTAATGATGTTTTTCCTTAGAAAGCCCAAGACTGTGTATGTGCAGAATTTGAACAAAATTCATCATATGTTGCTGTCTGGCTGGTGTTGAAGCTAAAGCAAATGCCATCACTACATCTTACACTGGTACGTTGGCTTAGAAGATATTCCTACTTCTTTAAAGTTCCCTCAATATAAGGCAATTCTTATTTTAATGCCAAATAACTTAATCATCTAAGTAGTTGGTTTTTAATGGGAAATCAATATAGTTCTCAGATACATTGTTTAAAGATTTTATTCAGTTATTTCAGAGAGAGAGCGAGAGCAGGGGGAGGGGCAGAGGGAGGGGGAATAGCAGACTCCTGGCTGAGCCAGGAGCTGACGTGGGGCTCGATCCCAGGACCCTGAGATCATGACCTGAGCCAGTCAGACGCTTAACCAACTGAGCCACCCAGGCGCCCTGACATTTTTTTCTAATGTGAAAGATATATGTGTGGTTTATGATATATATGTGATAATTATGTCTATATCTACCTATAGGTTTATTAGGAAGCTTAGAAGAGTTAAAGTTAAAACACTTTGAATAGTAAATGACGCATGGTAAAAGCTCGTACAGTGATTATAATATGGTGATGATGCTTTAAGTTACAATTCTTTAGTTGATTTGTAACAACCCTTGTTTTGTGTTTTCAAGATCAAATTCTGTTCTATTTAAATGTATGCAAAGTTACAATAATTATCACTAGTTCATGATATAAGAATATGTTTAACTACCTTACAAATATAGTGCAGCCCTACTGCTACTCCCCCTCCCTCCCTAATTTAGGGGATCCCTATTTGGTATTAGGGTAGACATATTCTTTTTTGTCAGAAGCCGTTACCCATGGTCTAGGCTTTGACATGATAGGAATTGCCAGGAATCTTTCTTCCTAATCTAGAAGGCTTTATGTTTCCAAGGTCAGTTAGTTATTACAGTCTCTGTGTTGGTATTGTGATGATCAGTGTCCAAAGCAGAAATGGAATTGTATTTTCTTTGTGTTTGTGGGTAGGAGGGAATAGAAGACTGTCTATAAAGGACATGCTATTTTTGGAATCTAATGGTAAAAGTAAAAGCTGTACTTTCTAAGAAGTTCTGCCTGCAGTGGGCAGCTGCTTCCCAGCACATAAGAACAATATTGCCTCTCAGCTCAAGTCCAAGTGGATTGTCAAAGCATTTCTGGTGTTCAGAAGACCTAATAGGAGCTCTACTACCCATATAAGGGTCCTGTCTAGCTCTTTTTTCACATCTTTTTGAACTTACAGCAGCTTAAACTTTAGAATGACACTGTGACAGGAGGCTGACTCAAATTCAGCAGGAATAAGCTTTGAAAACAGACCTTTTCTATCAGTGTTTGATTCAGGAACAGCACAGTGTGGGTCTGAAAATGTCCCATAAGTATGAAAGGGGATAAAAATTTTAAAAGCAACTAAAGGAATATTATCTCCATGAAACGGGGGCATTGACTGACAAATGTCCTTTCCTGATAGAGATTGAGGTTAAAATAACCTAGAAAAAAGCTTAAAGTCAGGGGAATTTCAATTCACTTGAGCCTTGAAACCAAGGTAAGAAACAAGAAAAATCTTACCTATTTTCCCAAGCAGAACCATAATTGATGGTATTATTGCTATAGTTTATTGTTATAATTGTTTGTTCTTTAGATTGTTTTTTAATTCTTTTAAATACAGGAGTCAGGTGAGCACTTGAAACAGGGTTTCAAAAACTACAGTGTGCATCTGAATAGCGCACAAAACCAGTGCCCCTCAGTGAACTGTTCTAGTCCTTTATAAGTACAAAAGTGCGGAGTAACTTCTACAGATGTTTATAGTCATTTGGCATTGCTGCAACACTTAAATTTGTGACCAGTGTACATATCTCGTTGAAGAGTTGTGTATTTCAGATGTTGTTCAACTCTCCTGGTGTAGTCTGTGTCCTGGTCACGTGTGATAAGACCATGTATCTATTTATGACAGATTTGAAATAACAGGGAAAAAACCCTGGTTCTTCCCTAAGATAGGTTTAGAAACATTGATCTGGATGGTATGAGAAACTTTCATATCCTAAACAACTTCTATAATAAAGCATGAATTGGCGGTATTACTTGCTCTTTTGCATTCTTGTGTTAAGGCATTTAAGGCTTAAAATACCTTATATAGGAAGGGGTCATAGTAGATATTCCATTGTGAGGTTTATATAATCTCTCTTTAGGGAATAGAGGCCCCCCCCCCCCCCCCCGCCCAGCTGCTAGGAATGTTGATGGCTGATAGCTGGTAGCTAAGTATTCCCTCCTAATGTTTGCTCTGGGCAGAAAAGAGCTGCATCTCCTAATAATACTATGCCCCCTTTCCGATGGTAGTCTAAATACAATGACAGTTTTACGTAGGGGTAGAACAAGCTGGCCGTTTTGCCTCAAACCGAGGCAATGCTTTGGGACCATCCTTGTGTCAGAGCTCCCCATGGCATCAACCAAGGCCTCTGTTGTGACTTCATCACAGCCTAACCTTTTCCTCAGCTCAGTCTTGTCCTCACATTCCAGCAGCTGTTGATCTCAATAGCACTTTCCAAAAAAACTTCCTCCATGCGAATTTCCACCTCAGAACCGCTCGCTGGTGGAACCAAGCTTTGACAAGTATGACAGTGATTTGCTGATATTTATTTTTATTCATCAGGATAGGCTTAATAGAGAATAAGACCATGAAATAATGGGAAACTGAGTCTGGAGAGTGATTTTGAGAGTGTGGGGCTGTCTGGTAGGGCTTATCTGAGAGCCTGGGTCACCTGGGGCAAGAGGTGAAAGGAGCAGTAGCAGAAAAGCGTGTGCCCTTGCTTTGTATGGGAAGGGATACTATGTACTCTATATATTATATACATTTTCCTTTTTCATCACCAGGGATAACCTTTCCTCTCTATGTATTCACAAATTCAACTACAACTCAATTTCCCATCACAGAATTCTGCCTGGGATTTCAGAGCTGGTAGTGGCTCAATACTGAACTAGATATGAAAAGCTCATAAAGCCCTAAACTCTATTTTAATCACAGTACATAACCTAAGGACCTGGAATTGGGCACACTAAAACTATTTTTTATTCAAAAGAGCTCAAAAAATCCTTTCATATTTAAAAAATCTCTAACTATAATTAATTGAGTCTTACCACATAGCCCTAACCACACCTGAGATTTCTGAGATTTGTGATGCCCCGACTGCTCTACTAGTTGTAAATAACCAAGTCTGGAAAACTCATTATGATTTATATTATACGTAAATTGTGATTTACGTTATGATTTATTTCTGTGCTGTTGCGGCTGTGCTCTTTAGACAAGCAGCGTCAGCATCACCTGAGATCCTGTTAGAAATTCAGAATGTGAGGCCCTTCCCAGACCTACCGAATTGGAACCTGCACTTTACAAAGATCCCTGGGTAATTCTTATGCATACTGGTGTTTGAGAAACATTGCTCTATGTGGCTGAAATCCTCTAGAGTTCTTAATATTTCAGCTCGCATGGCTATACACAACAGCCTTGATATTAGTGGCAGGTTCTGCAATGCTCTCTTAGTCATTTACTCCAACTATTGCAGTGTTTACTTCATATACGAAAGTTGGAGATGGAGTAAACTGAGGCCAGAATGATAAAAAAAAAAAAGCCAAACTGCTCTGTCTTTCATGATCCGGAAACTTTAATAAATGAAGACAAAATACCATATGATATACACACCTGAAGGAAAATAGCGGTTTACTAGGGTATGGCCCAAACTCTGTAATATGATTTACAAGAATAAACCTGCATAAATGTACTTCTTTATTCAATCTTTTTCTACCTCCCACCTCTACTAAACACACACACACACACACACACACACACACACACACACACACATATCAAAACTGCTAGGCTGATCCTGATCTATTTTCGGTTTCATTCTAAGCATTGCAGGAATTGTCTCTTTCTGAAACATTCTTCTCTTCACATTGTTTTTACCTAGAAAAATTATATTTCAAATTTTAAATTAGATATCATTTTTTCCCCAGAAGCCTTCTGTAGCTCCAACAGGATCCTATATTTCCTCCAAATTCTTGCACAATATACTGAGTGTCTGATCCATTAGGCTGTAAACCTTGGTTTAGCACTGGACTCAGCCCAGTGCCTAAGCGTGTACAGATTGAATAAACAAATGAATAGCTTAATATAAATAGGTGTATTGTTTTTCTGTTGCTAAATAACAAAATTACCACAAACTCGGCAACTTTAAACAACACATACTTATTATCTTATGGTTTTCATGTCTTGGGAGTCCAGGCGTGGCTTAGTGGGATCCTCTACAAGGCTGCAACTAAGGTGTTGGCCAGTGCTGGGTTCCTCTCTGGAGACTGAAGTGGGGACAATCTGCTTCTAAGCTCTTTCAAGTTGTTGACAGATTTCATAACCTCACAGCTGTATGATTTATGGCAGCTTGCTTCTAAGCTAGAGATGGAGAGAAAGCAACATGAAGAATGTAACACTCATTACATTTTTGCATCCATTTGGTTAGAAGCAAGTCAAAGGTATTGGTCAGACACAAAGGGATTGCACAAAGATGGAGTTGTAAGGAGGTAGAGATCATGGGTGGTCTGTTCACCACGAAAGGTGTTGGTAATATTTGTGTTTGACTTTGTTGTTAATTTTCTAATTTATTTTTAAAAATTGAACTTTTCCAGTATGAGATTCAAATTAGTGGCCTGTAAAATAATTGCAGGGAGATTTTCTCAATTCTGTTTCCTTCTCTTAAGTCTGTGCAGTTGGATGATATAACTCTGAATAAACCCAGTCTTCTCTCTGGAGATGGTCCCCCTATTCCACAAGAAAACACTGCTTGTCTGCCAGATGGGTGTAACATATTTATCTTTCTGACTTGAGTCTTCAAATATGTTTTTCATTTCGGCTAACCTTAGTCAATAATCAAGTTGTTTGCTTAGCTGAGAATTTAAATCTGGTTGGCAGCTCTATGTAATTCTCATACTTTTTTTTTCACCTCTGTAGTTTTATTTTTCTTATATTCCTCTGATTGTTTCTAAAGAGTTGGTAATAAGCTATCAGGCACCTGTGTGTCTGTTGAAAGAAGAATTTCAAAATTGCCTGTGCCAAAGGGGCACATTTTCCACATGTTGTACAACTAAATATCTTCTGTATCTATAGAAACAAAGTCTTCTTGAAAGCCACCCTCACTATACTATTCCTTCAAAAAAACAAGAATCACACCTGTTTCTTTAGCAGAATGATAGATATTAAAGGCAAAATGAATAACAGTTTTGATTATTACATTTAAGGAAACAAATTCTTTCTTCACTTGCTAGTAATATGGTGAATGATTATTCCGACTGCTTGAATCTTTCCAAGGAGCTGACTTTTTCATATTTGTGTGTGTGTGTGTGTGTGTGTGTGTGTGCTTTAAATTTTTTCCTCCCTTCTCAACTTACACTGCTTTCTCAAATTATGGTTTGAATAGGATTTGTAGTTGTTATTGTCAAGATGGTCACCACTAGTATGCCCTAAGTTTATCAAAAGAACAAGGTATTATTGCCGGTCCAACCCAAATTTCTAAAATATGTAAAACTTAAATATAGGACAACATAATATAAAAAGTACAAAGGCGATCAAACTTAGATGATATTACGTTAATGTTCTGTAATTATGTAGAAAGAAGGGAGAGATATTAATTATAGACTTCATTAAGACACGTATACCTGCTAACAATTTGAGGGTAACCACTAAAACCTTCAGATATCATTTAGTATATAAACAAGGAGTGGATAAAAGGAAATAAATTAATTTAATCCAATAAAAGGAATGAAATGCAGAAGGGAATATGAATTTTAAAAGCAAATTAAAATTAAAGGTAAGTGAAGACATATAATAAATGTATGTAATACAAGTTGATTATTTTTACCTGACAGAGACGTTCTACAATTAGAGAAAACAAATCTACCTAATTGGTATTTTCATTAGATACCCCTAAACCTAATGACCCAGTAAAGGTGAAACTTAAAACATAGAAAATTAATGTGGTACCAATAAAATCTCATGCCACCACCCCTCTTTCTCCCCCCCATAAAGAAACTGGGACTAGTAGTATTACAGTCAGATAAAATAGCATTTAATGGCTTCTTGGTGAAATAACTCATTTTAGAACTGAGGCAGGAAACCTACAAGAAGAGCCTGGAGAATCTTGTAGTACCAGAAATTGAAGAAATGCCAAAAACAAGCAAAGAAAACAAAAACTTGACAAAGTAGCAAAGTAAATTAAGCAGTATTGGATTATTATCCAAAGTATAAAATAAATATCGGTGAAAGCAACTGATAGAAATAACTAACTAGATGGGGGAGAAAAGACAAATATCCAGTGCAGAAAATTCCCAATAATTTGTGTAGATACTCAACCCTGAAGGAGGGGGAGCATAACTCCCTACTTAAGTGTGGGTTACAAATAGTGACTTCCTTGCAAAGAGTGCAGTATGGAAAGGGGGACAGAAAAATTTCACAGTGGAGAATTTTGGCAGACATTGCCTCAGCCAAATGATTAAGGTCAATATCAACCTTCAAAATTTGTTGATATTGTGTACCTTTGATATGATGTGATGAGAACTATTCTTTGCTTCTGTGGTCTTCCTCCCCCAAACCCGTAACTCCAATCTTATCAAGAGAAACTGAGAAGACAAATTTCAGTGAGGGAACATCCTAGTATTATACCTGACCAAAACTCTTCAAAACTGTGAGGGTCAACAAAATTATGGAAATATATGAGAAACTATCACAGCCAGGGAAGCCATATATATTTTAGAGAATTGCTTATAACTTTTATCTTTTTTTAAAAATTAGCACATGGTTACCTAACATGGCCATCTACTCTGGTTAACTTATTCTCTGTATTAATTAGGGTTTTCCATAGAAAGAGAACCAATAGAATTATATAAAAATTGAAAGAGATTTAGCATAAGGAATTGGCTAATATGATTAACAAGCTGGAGACCCAGGAAGGCTAATGGTATAGTTCCAGTCTGAGTCCAAAGGCATGAGAATTAGGAGAGCCAATGGCATAGTTCTAGTCCAAAGGCCAGCAGTCTTGAGACCCAGAAAGAGCCAAAGTTTCGGTTTGAGTCTGAAGGCAGGAAAGAAACAATGTTGTAGCTTTAAGGCAGTCAGGCAGGAGGAATTCTCTCTTACTTGGGGGAAAGGTCAGCCTTTTTGTTCTGTTCAGGCTTTCAACTGATTGGATGGGGGCCCATCTACATTAGGGAGGGTGATCTGCTTTTATTTAGTCTATCAATTTATTTATTTATTTATTTATTTATTTATTTATTTATTATTTTTTTAAGATTTTATTTATTTATTTGACAGAGATAGAGACAGCCAGCGAGAGAGGGAACACAAGCAGGGGGAGTGGGAGAGGAAAAAGCAGGCTCATAGCGGAGGAGCCTGATGTGGGGCTCGATCCCACAACGCCGGGATCACGCCCTGAGCCGAAGGCAGACGCTTAACTGCTGTGCCACCCAGGCGCCCCATAGTCTATCAATTTAAATGTTAAACTTATCTAAAAACACCCTTACAGAAAATACCCAGAATAGTGTTTGGCCAAACATTTGGGTGCTCAGTGGCCCCATCAGTTTGATGCATAAAATTAACCAGCATACCCTGTGTATGCCACTCAGAGTGTATTGATTCTCAAAAAATTAATAATGTACAGTGCATATCACTCACTATGTGCATTATCAGAAAATTCATGATCATTAAGTTCCCCCTCATTGTGCTCTAAGTATCTAGAAGTTGTATCTAAAAGAAATTCTCCATACGTTTAGAACCCTTATAAATTCAGACTATTACTCTTTATGACTTACTAGTATCTGGCTTTCTCCTAACTACCCATGTTAACCTGTGTTCTACTGAGATCCACCTCTAGACTAGCCATGTTCTGGGACTGGCTTGGGCTAAGTGAGTTATAAATATGAGGATCCTGGAAATGACTGCTTGTTAGTGTACGCTAGTGGTTTGTTATTCTGTTAGAGATGAACTCCCTTGCAATTGTTGTGCTTTGATCAATCTTAACCTCTTTCTTAATTGTATACACCCCACTTAACCACCTGCCTCTGTCTGTGATCTTCCAGGTCACACTGGCACCTGTGTCTGTTCCCTGCTTTTCTTAACTCCAATTTATCTCAATTAATTCTGGTTTATTCTCAAGTTTCTGAAATCTAATGATGAGAATAATTAAGAAATCAACTATAAAAGGAAAGCCAAGGCTAGGGTAAACTAGATCTTAATATATAATTACCACTGGAAACCATTTCAAAAATTAACCAAAAAAATAAAATAAATAAGTTCTTTTTGTTTTGTTTTGTTTTTCCCCGTAAAACAAAAAAAAAAAACTTCCTTCGGAAGGTTATGCCCTCCGTGCCGTCTTGGGAGTATGACTTCTTTCTTACTAGTAATATAAAATGGTTTTGGGACATTAGACTTAATTTCTGTTTGAAACTTACGGTGAGATCTTTCATCTTCATAGACTTCAAGAGCACACAGAAATCCATGAAACAAACACAGTAAGGTTTCTCTTGCTCTCTGAAAGCAAGTGTTCCTGTGAAAACTTTTGTAAGCTGAAATGGCAGAGACAAAGAAGCATTTACTATTAATTGATACAGAAAGTTTTTGAGTGTTCTCAGACCCAGAAAATAACCTGTCTTCAGCTTTTCTGATACCTTACGAGTATCTTGCTAATGGATACACAAAATAAATCAAGATAAACCACGGATGCTAACAGACGTAGTTTAAAACCATGGCTGCTTGTTGCTGAGTGTGGTTCCCTGGAAGGAGCTTGGTGGGGCCCCTCTCGCTGTTTGAGGTGCGCACTGCATCTCTCATGGCCTGTAAATGAAACATGAGACAAATCTATTGAATGCGTTAGTGCCTTTAGTCAATGTATTATTCTGCAAATTAGCTGATTAGCCCAATCACTGGATTAAATTCTAATTAATATCTAATTAGCAGAATTATCTTGATTGTGTATATAGTGGTCCGATTGTTTACAGCTAAACAGAACTATGTAGTTTGGCCTCCCTGACCTACACAAAAACCTTTTTTCCCCCCTTACCAACCTGGGCCCAAATTCCACTTTAGTTTGTTTTGGATTCTACCATAAAGTGTTATATTAGAAGTCAGTCATTATCCAGAAACAATCAACTATTAAAAATCGTCTGTAGGGGCCACATTCAACTAAATAGATGTAACACCATTCCCCTTTCCATAAATAGAATTAATTTTGCCAATTTGTAAAGTGATTTTTTAAAAGTTAGAATAATTCTTCAGGTTCCAGTTGTCACCAAAATTTAATGTGAGTTACATAGGGTTTTTTTTTTTTTTTGTTATTTGTCATCCTTTGGAAGAGAACATTGATATTAGGTATATACAATCACATGTTGCTTTAAGAGAAGATGAACAGTCATCACTTGGAAAAAAAGAACACATAAATGATAAAAGATGGCTTTTACATGTTCTTTATTTAGATTAGCTGTGATGATTTCATGCAACTTAAAAATACATTTTGTTCAATGGTTAACTATGAAGAATATTCTTTAAGTTCACTTTTTTTTAATCTTATTTTTCCACTGTCCTCTTCTTCTCAGTTTCCCCTATGGATCCACAGTGGCTTCATGCTTCATTTTTTAAATGGTTCACTAGAGAATTTTCAGAGCCTAAAAATCTTGCCTTTTTTTGGTCTTACATTGAATTAGGCTCTATATTGATTGACAATTATGTAATTAAAATTTCTTAACATAGACTTTGTTCATATTTTAGTTTTAATTAATGTTTTAGTCATCAAATTGTTGAGGATATGAATATATTCTCTTTTCATAAAGTTGTCCATAAATCAAAAGCATTGTTTAGAAACTTCTATAGAAGACAACTTTTAAATATTATACATCTAGCGTGGTACAAGGCTCAAATTTATAGTCCTGTGAGACATATAACTGAGAACACAGTGTGGTTAAATAATGTTATCCTCATAAAGTATGCATTTTCCAGCTAGGCGCAACTGAGGAGAATTGATACTTAACAGTCTTCTAGGTTTGAAGAGCAAGTGGACATTAAAGTTATGAAGAAACAAAGGGAAGTACAGGTAATTTCATGTTAACACAACAATCACATGCAAAATAAATCTGTCCTAGTTCAGTGTCAACAAAGTGCCAGGAAGCTTCTCATAAGGAAGCAATTTAGTCACTTTATTTTGATTTTATTTTAATTCCAGTAGAGTTAGCTATAGTGTAATATTAGTTTCAGATATGCAAAATGATTCAGCAGTTCCATACATCACCCAGTGCTCATCACAGGAAGAGCACTCCTTAGTCCCCATCTCCTATTTTATCCATCCTCCTATCACCTCTCCACTGGTAACCATCAGTTTGTTCTCTATTCTTGCTAGTGTTTCTCAATTTGCTCCCCCCCCCCTTTTTTTTCCTCTTTGCCCATTTGTTTTGTTTCTTAAATTGCACATAAGAGTGAAATCATGTGGTATTGGTCTTTCTCTTAGATATATTTCACTCAACATTATACTCTCTAGCTCTATCCATGTTGTTGCAATTGGCAAGATTTCGTTTTTATGACTGAATAATAATCCATTATATATGTAAGTATACCACCTCTTCTTAATATCCTTTACACACACACACACACACACACACACACACACACACACACCACCTCTTTATCCATTCATCTATCAGTGGCTACACGGGCTGCTTCAATTATTGTCTATTATAAAAAAAATGCTGCAGTAAACATAGGGGTGAATATATCTTTTCAAATTAGTGTTTTCACATTTTTCAGGTAAATACTCAGTAATGGAATTAATGGATCATATGATAATTCTATTTTTTTTATTTTTTTGAGGAACCTCCATACTGTTTTCCACAGTGGCTAGACCAGTTTGCATTCCCACAGAGCATGAGGGTTCCTATTTGTCTGCATCCCTGTCAACACCAGCTCTTTCTTGTGTTTTTGATTTTAGTCATTCTGATAGGCGTGAAGCGATGTCACATTGTAGTTTTGGTTTGCAGTTCCCTGGTGATGAGTGATGTTGAACATCTTTTCATGTGTCTGTTGGCCATATGGATGTCTTCTTTGGAGAAGTGTCTGTTCATATCTTCTGCCCATTTTTAATTGGATTATTTTTTTGGGGGAGTGTGTTGGATTTTAGAAGTTCTGTATATATTTTGGATATTAACCCTTGTCGAATATGTTATTTGCAAATATCTACTCTCATTCAGTAGGTTGTCTTTTAGTTTTGTTGATTGTTTCCTTCACTGTGCAGAACCTTTTAATTTTGATGTAGTCCCAATAGTTTGTTTTTATTTCCCTTGCCCCAGGAAACCTATCTAGAAAAATATTGCTACAGCTGATGTGAGAGACATTACTGTCTGTGCTCTCTTCCAGGGTTTTTATGGTTTCATGTTTCACATTTAGGTCTTTAATCCCCCACTTGAAAAGGATGTATTTACTGCTGTTTTAAGATGGAATGTTCTATTAGACCCATCTTGTCCAATCCTGTTTCATTGTTGATTTTCATTTGGATGATCTATCCGTTGATGTAAGTGGGGTGTTAACGTCCCCTACTATTATTGTATTAGTATCAATTCCTTCGTTTATGTTGTTATTAGCTGCTTTATATAGTTGGGTGCTCCCATGTTGGGTGTATAAATATTTACAATTGTTATGTATTCTTACTGGATTGCTGCCTTTATGATTATATAGTGGCTTTTTGTCTTTCTTGTTACTGTCTATTTTGAGGTCTATTTTATCCAATATAAGTATTGATACCCTGGCTTTCTTTTCACTTCCATTTGTTTAATAAATGCTTTTTCTTCCTTTCAGTTTCAATCAGCATTTGTCATTAGGACTGAAATTAGCCTCTTGTAGGCACCATATAGCTGGATGTTGTTGTTTTTTTTTTTTAATCCATTCTATCATCTTACATCTTTTGGTTGGAGCATTTAGTCCATTTACATTCAAAGTAATTCTTTTTTTTTTTTTTAAGAATTTATTTATTTATTTATTTATTTATTTATTTATTTATTTATTTGACAGAGAGAGACAGCCAGCAAGAGAGGGAACACAAGCAGGGGGAGCGGGAGAGGAAGAAGCAGGCTTCTAGTGGAGGAGCCTGATGTGGGGCTCGATCCCAGACCGCAGGGATCACGCCCTGAGCTGAAGGCAGACGCTTAACGACTGCACTACCCAGGCGCCCCTAAAGTAATTCTTGATACTTATGTATTTATTGGAATTTTGTTATTTGTTTTATAGTTGTCTTTATAGTTTTTCTTTCTTCCTTCTCTTGTTCTTTTTTCTCGTGCTTTGCTGGCTTTCTTTAGTGATGTAGTTGGATTTCTTTTTCTTTATTTTTTGCATATTTACTATCACTTTTTGATTTGTGGTTACCTTTAGATTTACTTATAACACATTCTGCATATAGCTGTCTATATTAAGTTGATGGTCACCTAAGTATGAACCCATCCTTTACCCCTCGCCTGCCTCCCATGTTTTCATAAATGGTGTCATAATTTACATCCTTTTATTTTGTGAATCCCTTGACTGATTTTTGTAGATATACTTAATTTAACTGCTTTTGTGGTTCCTACTTTCCTTACTTCTTCTTATAGTCTTTCCACTCATAGAGTACCCTTTAACATTTCTTAGAGGGCTGGTTGAATAGAGATGAGTTCCTTTATTGTTTGTCTGTCTGGGAAACTCCTTAGCTTTCCTTCTATTCTGCATGATAGCCTTTCTGGAAATAGTATTCTTGGTTGCAGGTTTTTATTTTTTCAGAACTTTTAATATATCATGCCACTCTTATTATTTTTTCTCTCTTGTTCAGCTTGATTGCTTTCCATTACTCTATACTGTAGGTGGCTGATCTATTCTTCTGCTTCCTCTAGTCTATTATTTATTCCATCTAATGTATTTTTAATTTCATTTACTGAGTTCTTCATCTCTGATTGGTTGTTTTTTGTTTTCTTTATCTTTGTTGAGGGTCTCATTGAGGCCCTCTATTCTTTTCTCAAGTCCAGCGAGTATCTTTATGACCATTTCTTTAAATTCTTTATTAGTCATATTACTTATCCCCCCCCCCTTTTTTTTTACCTCTCTTGGTGTGATTTTTTGTCCTGTTCTTTCTTTTGGGACATATTCCTCTGTCTCCTCATTTTGTTTAAGTATCTGTTTCTGCTTTTGTGTTAGGAAAGTCAGCAATGTCTCCTGCTCTTGAAAGTAGTGGCCTCATGAAGAAGAGGTCCTTTAGTGCCCTGCAGTGCAATGTCCTCTGCTCACCAGAACCTCATGCTTCAGGAGTGTCTCATTTGTGTGTTTTGTGCACCTTACCCTTGTTGCTGAACCACTTTTGCCTTTAGTCCAGTCATCTGCAGTGACTTTCTTTGCCTGTTGTGGGCAGGGTTTGGTACCTGTGGTGTTAGTAGGTCAATTTCAAGCCACCTTGGGCTTTAGTTGAGTCAGACCATGTTTGCCAGAGATGTGGTAGCATGAAACTACAAGCACTTTTTTTTGTTTTGTTCTCTGAGAAGCTCTCATTGGTGGGTGGGGCCTGCAGTCAGACCTGATGTCTGCCCCCAGCTCATTGCTGGGATTGCAGCAGGACTGGTTAGTGTGGTTATCTTCCCCTCTCTCTGGGGCAGGAGTTATTTTGGTGTGGTGTTGCCTTCTGTTGGGGCTGCTTGCCTGTTGCCAGGTTTGAGGTACCCCTATGGATGGGCTCTGGCCAAGGGTATATTGGAGGGTTCAGGACTTCAGGAGAACATGGGGGTATGCGATGCTAACAAGATCTGTGCTGGTTGCTGTGGGAGGGGACCTGCTGATGCCTGGAAAGACTCTTGTGGAGGCCCACAGGTTTGAGGGGACAGATCCACAGAAGTGCATGGAGGTAGGGTGTGCTGTTAGCAAGCTAGGTGGTGAGTTTGGGCACTGCAGTGGTTCCCACAGGTATCTGTGTATCTAGGCTGGGGTGGGGGAGGGAAATGGTGATTGCTAGCTCTTTTGTTCTTGGAGAAGACTCCCAAGATTTCTGCGCCTCCATTGCACACTCAGAGATTAGTAAACAAACCTCCCTTCCATATAGACCAAGTATTTTTAAAACTGTTGCTTCTATGCTGTATCTCAATGGGCCTCTTTGTTGTGCTGCCTTATTAAAGGCAGGAGCTCAGCTTCCTATTACCCTCTCAGCTCTCCCAGAGCCAACCCAACTGATATAAGCCCTACTGATTATAAGAACTCTTGAAGTTGGACCTCTCTTGTTTTCAAAGCCAAATATTACAGAGACTTGTCACCCCTGTGCAGTTCTCCCATGCCTGGGGTGCCTGGTGTGAGGGTCTCTTTCTTTCCCCTTTCTGCATCTATGACATCCTTCCCTCCAGGGGATAGTCTTAGGGTTTCGTTTGTCTCCTGTCCACTTCTCTCCACCCTCCCTATCCTCTTTCATGTAGCCTTTTCTCTACATCTAGCTGTGGAGAGTCTGTTCTCCCAGTGTTCAGGTCGTTTCTGGGTTATTTGCATTGATATGGGTGTGTTACCTAGGTGTATCTGTGGAGGGAGGAGAGCTTAGGGTTCCTCCTACTCTGCCATCTTCTCTAGAAGTTCCAACATAGTCACTTTAATAGATATTCAAGAATAAAGCCCCACCCTGCCCCACACACCCAATATAGAAATGTATAGATCACTGTGAGATTTTTGAATTTGTAATCCTGATATCAAGCAGAGCACAAAAATATAGTGATTTGAGAACATGGGCTCTCGAGATAGATTCCAATCCTGATACCACCATTATTTGCTATCTATGACTCTAATCAAATTACCTTATTTCTCTCAGGCTTAATTTTCACATTGACATAGGCTTAAAATGAAACAATATGAAGTCTTTACCATAATATAAGTTCTATGCATTTTACCTGTTATCACATTTGGGCTCATTTATTAAAGTATGATCAAAGATACAGTATCATTATTCTTCTGGTCATTTCAACTTATGTAGATTTATGTTAGTACCATTAAAATCTTAATGCCTGAAGCATTTGGGGTCCCTAAAATACTGTACTATAGAATTTACAGAAAA
This sequence comes from Ursus americanus, assembly GCF_024610735.1. NCBI lineage: Eukaryota > Metazoa > Chordata > Mammalia > Carnivora > Ursidae > Ursus > Ursus americanus. Next base: position 45,413,995 of record NC_142127.1, read on the forward strand.
TGTAAGTGGTTGGGAGTCTAGAAGGAATCGTGTTTTCCTATGATAATTTCATCCATAGAATATTTTCTCTCAGTGAATCTCCACAAAGAATCTTTAAGATCTGCCAAAAAGCAAAACAAAATGAAACAGAACACAGATAGTCTTTTGAGATTCTCACAGCACTTCCCTAGAAGAGGTGATGGTTTTCTCCAGAAAGATTCCTTTGCTTAGTATTTATTTTCTTTAGAAAATGGTGTACTATGACAGGTACCTTTATACTTGAGCTAAAATCAGACATTACTCAATATCACTGTATGAGTTATTTGAGTACTAAGAATATAAATAATCACTTCTTTTACCAGTGAAAACCTTAGTTCCTATTGGACTTTCTCACTATAGTTGACCCTTGAACAACCCTGGTATGAACTGTGTAGGTCCACTTATATGCTAATTTTTTACAGTATAGTACTTAATGTATTTTCTCTTCCCTATGATTTTACGAACATTTTCTTTTCTCTAGCTTACTTTAAGAATACAGTATATCATACACCTAACATACAAAATATGTTATTTGACCATTATTGGTAAGGCTTTTGGTCAACAATAGGCTATTAGTAGTTGAGTGTTTGGTGACTCAAAAGTTATATAAAGACTTTCATCTGCATCGGGGTCAGCACCCCTAACCTTTGTATTGTTCAAGAGTCAATGGTATTTATTTCATTTGATGCCAAATCTTCAGTCCCATCAACTATAAAACATGAATAAGTGATCTGGTCAAAGTTATATGGGTTGAAAATGAAAGACTCAAAGCCTAATCTCTGTTTATATTTACAAAAACCTTGGCTGTAGTTATCCTACTGAATGGAATAGGTGACTGCTCCTTATAAGCCAATGGAAAGCCTGTGTATCAAGTAGTGAAGCATTGTACACCTTCTGTAATTATTTCAACAATATTTTTCTATTTAACAAGTCATCTGATATAATCTTACTGACAGAAGATAAAAATGGCATAATGGGAATAGTAAAATTTAAGGGTCAGAAAGTGGATATGAAATTAGATTTTCCCTTTCCTCAGTTGTGTAAGCACTTGCTAAATGTCTTCAATGGGCAAAGGCTGTGCCAGGCACTAAGGTCATAAAGATGAAGAATAGGAACATGTCCTCTGCCCTAAGGGAGCTCATAGTTTGGTAAGGGAAGCAGGCACATAATCAGATCATTTTAATACAACATGGTAATTGCTATGATAGAGGCATGGCCTGAGAGCTAGGGGAGCCCAGCAGGAATGATATTTGCCCCATGTAGGGACTTGAAGAAAGTTTCTGAGAGGAAATGATGCTGGAATTAAGCTCAAGTCTGAATAAATGTAGGCCAGGATGAAGAAAGATAGGAAGAGTGTTTCTGTATTAACCAATTTATGTAAGCATAAAACTGATGATGCATTTAGGGAAAAAATGTATACTGCCAGAATACAAAGGACAAAGCAGTGGGCCTGGGGGGATGGGAGTAGAAAAGTAGGCAGGGTTAAGCAGTTAAACATCTTTTGTGCCAAACTTTTGTACCCAGTTGTGACAATGATGTTCTTGTAGGGCAAGAATGAGAACTTTGAAATAATTACAGCCAAAGAATATCAAAGTTACACCTTTGGCTTATAGTAATCACTCTAGCCACAGTGCAAAGAACATATTTAAAGGTTTCAAGTCTAGAAGAAGGGAGGCCAGTTGGTGGTGGTGGCAGCAGTGAGGGGGGCATAACTGATTAGTACTTATGAGTACAAATGAATGAATGAACAAAAAAGTATAAATGGGGAGGAGATACAGAGATACAGAGGAATGTCAAAAAATATAATTAAATACTCCTGCAAAGAGGAGAAAATGAATTTTCTTCTCTTTGACTGTGAGCTAGACTTAGTGACTAATTTCTAAAGAAGAAAGTGTGACAAGAGAAAAATAACGGGTAGTGGGTAAACCTGGCAGATATGACCTTAGCCAAGTTTTCAAGGTTAACATCACCACATAAAAGTCACATTAACATCAGATACTCTCTGATGTGATGAGAAAGGCCCTTCACTTCTGTGGTATTCTTATCCCAAACCAATTACTCCATTCTCATCATGAGAAAATAAGATATACATTCAAATGAAAGACACTTTACAGAATATCTAACCAGTGCTCTTTAGAACTGTCAAGGTTATAAAAACCAGGAAAGACTGAAAAACCATAACAGACAGGAGTCTATAACAAGGACAAAATGGAATTTGAATCTTGGAATCCTGGAAGAGATGTAAAAAGTGTAAAAAGTGGTGAAATCCAGATAAGTCTTTAGAGAATTACTATTCCAAATCCAAATAAGTCTCTACGTTAGAGAATTACTACTGTAATAATGCTGATTTCTTAGTTTTGTATATTATGTGAAGCTTGATGAGGTTTTTTTGTTTTTTTTTTTTTAACTTTGTTGCTTTGTAACTGAATCAAATTCTCTTATATTTTGAAAGAGAGGATGTTGTTGCTTTCTGTGGTCAGCAGGCTATGTCATCCATGGATGCCTTGGAATAAGCACGGTTCTAATAATGACTTCCTCTGGCATACATTATTTCTATAACTTTACAGAATGCAGAAGAAAAAATTTAGAAGAAGTTTTACAGTTTCAGAGAAATTCTAAGAAAATTAGTAGTAGTCTATTTGCTATAGAGATGGTTTTATAATTAAAGTAGCACATTGCCTTGAGGAAGTTCAAAGCATTTTGCCAATGTGGTTGAGAACACAGCTACTATCAACAAAATAGTCATCATAGAAACGAAGCTTTGGGTTTCATATAGATATTAATATGTCTTACATCTATCAAGAGTGGTAACATTACAAAGCAATTCCTAACCAAGGAGGGTAAAGTGATTAGATTATTTCTTCATTTTGTGTGCTTTCATTCTCTCAACAAAAATGTTTTGAGTGTCGGGTATGTTTCAAGCACCATGTTAAGTTTTCATGATCACAATCAGAATATACTCAATGGTCTGTTCTGTCTTGATCAAACACAAAATTCTCCTTGGATGCACCTACAATCAACAGAGGCTAGTGTGGTCACACTCTTGTGTCTCAGCTTCAAAAATCTGCTTAGAAAGTTTACTCCAAAGAAGCACTCTGTTTTGTTTGCTGCTCAGTGGTACTTCGGAGTAAATCCAAAGCGTATGTGAGACATACATGAATAATAATTTAGAATTAATTTATTTTACATGACCCTCATTTTCTGAAACATGGCTTCCTCTACATCCCGAATGGTACATAATTAATAATTTAGAGTTAAATAGAACATTGACTCTGCATAAAATGAAGATAAAGTTGGTTCTCTTGAGTAGAGTAGCTAAGAGGTATCATCTGCTATTGATTGCTTCTAAAATATTAAGGGATGCTATTCCCAGAATACATGAATAAACTTAGGCAAAGGATAGAATCATTTTTCCTTACAAAAATAACTGTTTCCTAAGTTGTTGCATGCACTGAGGGAAAAACCTAAACCTTTCAATTTAAAGGCATGATTTTTCAGTTTCTTATTCTTGGTCATGCCTGTTTATACCCACTTGTGAAGAAAATTGTTATTGAAACATTGCATGAATGAGAAAGGACATGAAATAATTATTTGTTAAAGGATCGTTTTTCCTGTTCATTGATTTTGTACATAGAGAGAGTAGAATCAAAGAACCAAACCTGATCATAGAATGCTAGTACTCTAAAGGACTCAAACATCACCTAGGCCAATTCTCTGATATCAGATTGAGGATACTAAGTTAAATTATAGTTAGTTACTGGCTAAGGACAACCAAGTAAACATTGATGAAGTCAGAAGTGGACTACATTATATCTAAGAATTCATTTTAGTAAAAAAAAAAAAGTCTGAAAAATGTGTTTATCCTATTAAGTAACTGTAGCCTGTGACACCATCAGGATTACTAAAAACATAAAATATCCTAATCAATTGTATTTTAGGGGATAGTTAAAAAAAATAAATTGGAATGCATATGGATATATTTTTTTCCAAAAATATATATAGTAATTAATCAACAGATGATAAATGAATAGATAGGTTAATAGACATATTCATACATATATGTATAGAATTAGGTAAATAATTACACTATAGATATTATCTCTTTTTAGGAATCAAATTCCTTCAAAATGAAATTAGTATTCTGCTCTATTTAAAATACCTATAGCATTTAAGTTGCACTTAGAAAAGACCATCTGAAAATAACAATTGTAAAGTAAGTTAAAAATAAAATTTCACTTTACTATTTTTCCTATAAGCCTTTAGCTTAAAAGAACAAGACTGACATACCTGTGTTGGAACTCTGTTTTTATAGCTATCTTCTCTTGTGATTTAAGTGCATCGAACAGGTTTAGCATGTAAAAGAGGGATGAAAAGGCCAGAATAATACGGAATAGATTATAAACATAAATAATTTCATATAAACATGAAGGAAGAACAAATATTTTTTAACTTTTTTTTTTTTTTAAGTAATCTCTGTGTGCAACATGGGGCTTGAATTCACAATCCTGAGATCAAGAGTGGCATGCTCCATCAACTGAGCCAGCCAGGTGCCCCAAGAACAAATATTTTAACATTGAATACTATTTAACTTTTTATAGTAAAGATGAAAATATTTGTAGCTCCAGTATTGTGAAAGTTGATAGTAAGCTTTCTTTAGAGATTGTTTTTGTTATTTTCATTCTTCAAGTAGGAAATCTCTGGAGAAAGTTAATAATCTAGCACTTTACTTAATTTTTTAAGTTTTTATCTAAATTCCAGTTAGTTAACATACAGTATAATATTAGTTTCAGGTGTACAATATAGTAATTCAACACCATATAACACCCAGTGGTCATCACTACAAGTGCACTCCTTAATCCTTATCACATATTTCACCCATCCCCTCCACCCACCTTCCCTCTGGTAACCATCAATTTGTTCTCTATAGTTAAGAGTCTGTTTCTTTGTTTGCCTCTTTCTCTTTTTCTCCCCTTTGTTTGTTTTGTTTCTTAAATTCCACATATGAGTGCAATAATATGGTATTTGTCTTTCTCTGACTGACTTATTTCACTTAGCATAATATATTCTAGCTCTATCCATATCACTACAAATAACAAGATTTCATTTTTATGGCTGAGTAATATTCCAGTGTGTGTGTGTGTGTGTGTGTGTGTGTGTGTGTGTGTATCTCACATCTTCTCTATCCATTCATCAGTTGATAGATATCTATCTATCTAAGAATTCATTTTAGGAAAAAAAAATGGGCTGTTTCCATAATTTGGCTATTCATTTCTGTCTGTTTCCATAATGCTGCAATAAACATCAGAGAGCATATATCCCTTTGAATTAGTATTTTTGTATTCTTTGGGTAAATACCTAGTAGTGCAATTACTGGATTGTAGGGTAGTTTTATTCTTAACTGTTTGAGGAACCTCCATACTATTTTCCAGAGTGGCTGCACCTAGCGTGCATTCCTACCAGCAGTGCAAGAGGGTTCCCCTTTCTTCACATCCTCACCAACACCTGTTTCTTGTGTTATTTTGGCCATTCTGACAGGTGTGAGGCGATATCTCATTATGATTTGTATTTCCCTGATGATCAGTGATGTTCAGCATTGTTTCATGTGTGTATTGGCCATCTGGATGTCTTTTTTGGAAAAACTGTCTTCTGCCTGTTTTTTTTTTTTTTTATTATTTTGAGTGCTAACCCTTTATCAGATATGTCATTTGCAAATATCATCTCCCATTCCATAGACTGCCTTTTAGTTTTGTTGATTGTTTCCTTCACTGTGCAGAAGATTTTTATTTTGATGAAGTCCCAGTAGTTTGTTTTTCCTTTGTTTCCCTTGCCTCAGGAGACCTATCTAGGAAGAAGTTGCTATGACTGATGATGTCGAAGAGGTTACTGCCTGTGCTCTCTTCTAGGATTTTTACAGTCTCACAATTTAGGTCTTTAACCCATCTTGAATTTATTTTTTTATATGGTGTTTCATTTTCTTGGATGTTGCTGTCCAGTTTTCCCAACACTATTTGTTAAAGAGACTGTCTTTTTCCCATTGGATAGTCTTTCCTGCTTTGTTGAAGATTAATTGATTATATAGTGGGTTCATTTCTGGGTTTTCTATTCTGTGCCATTCATTTATGTGTCTCATCAAGTATTTAAAGAAGCGCTAATACCTATTCTTCTCAAACTAGTCCAAAAAATAGAAAAGGAAAAAAATTTCCAAATACATTCTGTAAGGCCAACATACCCTGATACCAAAACCAGATAAAGACTCCACTAAAAAAGAGAAATACAGACCCATATTCCAATGAACATGGATGTAAAAATTCTCAATACTAGCAAACCAAATCCAATAATACATTAAAAAATCATTTACCACAGTCAAGTGGGATTTATTCCTGCATTGCAATCGATGTGATACACCACATTAACAAAAGAAAGGATAAGAGGTTTATGATCATTTCAATAGACACAGAAAAAGCATTTGACAATCACAATATTCATTCATGATAAAAATCCTTAAAAAGGTAGGTTTAGAGGGAACATACCTCAGCATCATAAAGACCACCTATGAAAAACCCACAGCTATAACGTCATCGTCAGTGGGGGAAACCTGAGAACTTTTCCTCTATAGTCAGGAACAAGAGAGAGATGGCCACTCTCACCACTATTATTTAACATAGTACTGAAGTCCTAGCCACAGCAATCAGACAACATAAGGAATAGGAGGCATCCAAATCAGCAAGGAAGAAATAAAACTTTCACTATTTGCAGATGACATGGTACACTATGTAGAAAACCTGAGAGACTCCACCAAAAAAAGTGCTAGAACTGATAAACAAATTCAGTAAAGTCGCAGGATGCAAAATCAATGTACAGGGATCTGTTGCGTTTCTATACATCAATAATGAAGCAGCAGAAAGAGAAATTAAGGAATCCATCCCCTTGGTAATTGTACTAAAAACAGTAAGATACCTATGAATAAGCCTAACCAAAGAGGTGAAAGACCTCTACTCTGAAAACTGTAAAGCACTGCTGGAAGAAATTGAAGATGGCATAAACAAATGGAAAAATATTCCATGCTCATGGATTGGAAGAACAAATATTGTTTAAATGTCTATACTACCCAAAACTGTCTACACATTTAATGCAACCTCTATCAAAATACCAACAGCATTTTTTTTACAGAGCTATAAAAAACAGCCCTAAAATTAGGATGGAACCACAAAAGACCCTGAATAGCCAAAGCAACCTTGAAAAAGAAAAACAAAGCTGGAGACATCACAATTTGAGACTTCAAGTTATACTACAAAGCTGTAGTGATCAAAACAATATGGAACTAGCACAAAAATAGACACGTAATCTAGTAATTTAAAAGAATTTCTGTAGCTCGCACCTCAGAGCGGAAATTTCTACTGCTCTTCTTTGGCCATATATGACAACCTTCCCTGAGACTCAGGGTACAGTGTGCCATTTTCCCAGCCTCTCTTTCTTCTCCCAGAAAACTCATTTGCTCTTTCTTAAACTCTTTCTGATGAGGGTCAATTTTAAAAAATTGGAAAAAGCATTTTTCAGATGAAAATATTCTAGAATATCTAGAAGAAGATATGGAAGCTAAAATATTGGTGATTCCACCTCAGTTGAGTAGAGTGCTCAGGGGCCTGAACTCAGGTAAGAGGCTATTGACCTTTTGTTGTATTGTTTATCAACTCTCTGGGGCCTGGAAGTGAAGGGAGCATTTGATAAACTCTAGTGAGCAAAGAGTTATTAACAAAACAAAAGAAGGGGAGGAAATCACTGGGGAATCACTGTATTCCTTTTGATACATCTAGTACAGTTTAGTACACAGCTTCCATATAAAACGTGATTGTATCATCTCTCAGGAAATGCTGGAGAAAATCTTTGATTAAGATAGAGCAATATATCAAAAAGCCGCTATTGATTATCTTTCATAAAATATTTGCACTGCTTCACAAATATCATTGTGGCAGGACGAAATGCACTGAACCTCTGATTTCACATAGGCCTCTGGGCTCAGTGGTCACCCAGATATTGGTTTCTTACACCATTCTCCAAGGAAAAGAACCAGAACTCCTTGGAGACCTGGCTGACTCTAGGATTAGGGCAGGGAAATACAAATGAGCCTGGAGCATTTTGTTTTAAAGAAAAACAAAACAAAAGTGTCACTGATGGGGGTAGTCAGAGAGGCACAAGAGCCAGCAAAAAATGGCCCCATGGCTAAATATAGAACAAATTGAGCAACTAAATAATGTTTAATTATAACCCAACATACAGAGTGAATGAGTCCATACTTAATAAATGGGGAGAAGAATTTCTTATGCAGAATTCCAAATAATTTATGCATATAACTTCTAGTTCTTAAATATAATTGTGCATGTCTTTTCCAAAAAGGATAGTATAGAAAGGGGGAAAAAGAGTAACTTTACAAGTGGAGAATTCTGACAATCACTACCTCAGCCAAGTGATCAAGGTCAATATCAACAGTCATAAATCATATTGATTGCTTGTATTCTTGATAAGATGTAATGTAAATGTCATTTTGCCTCTCTGATCTTTCTCCTCAAAACCCATGACCCTAGCCTAATCATGAGAAAAACATCCTACAGTACTTGACCAGTACACCTCAAAACTGTTAAGGTCATCAAAAATAAGAAAATCTGAGAAATTGTCGCAGCCAAGAGGAGACCAGCAAGACATGACATGTAAATGTGGTATCCTGGGTGGAATCCTGGAATAGAAAAAGGACATTGGTAAAAATTATGGAAATTTGAATAAACCATGTACTTTAGTTAATAATAATGTACCAACCTTGGTGCATTAACTATAAGAAGAGTACCGTACTAATATTAAGATGTTTATAATAGCAGAAACTAGGTACAAAGGCATACAGATGCTGTCTGTACGATTTTATCTCTCTCTTTTTTCGGTAAATCTAAAAGTGTTTTTAAGAAACTGTCTTTGAGGGGCACCTGGGTGGCTCAGTTGGTTAAGCCTCTGAATCTTGTTTTTGGCTTAGGTCTGATCTCATGGGTCATGGGATGGACGCCCAGGTTGGGCTCCATGCTCAGCGGGCAGTCCACTTGAAGATTCTCTCCCTCTGCCCCTCCCCCCACTCACACAGGTGTGTGGCAGGTGTTCTCTCTCTCCCTCAAATAAATAAGTCTTTAAAAAAATAAATAAAAATAAAAACCTGTCTTTGATTAAAGAAAAAAAAAAAAAACAGCTTCCTGAGGTAGTCTACAGTAAAAAGATGGATATATGTGAGCCAATAGATAAGTAAAAGCTCAGAAAAAGACACTTAGAAATTGCAAAAGATGCATGGAAGAAAAATGTTTATATCCTGAATTATATGTGTTGACAGGATTTTCCGTATTTATTTTATATTTACTCCCCGTTTCCAGTATGTTTAGATGCAAATTTTGAGTGGAAAGCTGGTATTGGATTAAATCAAAGTTTCAGGCCTTGGAACAGCACAAGCTTTTATACATTATTGAATTCATCTGGTACTCAGTTTTCTGAGCGAGTAAAGTAGTCCATTTATGAAATCATCCCTAACTCTAATATTTTATATTCTAAATTGCTTGATAAGTATTCTTCATAGTTTGAAAAAATTACCTTTTGATATGAATCTGGTAACATAATTTGGACACATCATATATAAACATGTCCTTTAACTCCTTTTCAAGCTCCCTTGTTGTTATATTTCTTTATAGGTTACAATATTCCAACATTAAAATAAACATTAGTGTAAAATATGGTTCACAAAGTAGTGAAACTTAATGTGATGCTGTAGTAGAAAATAAGGTTTTGCTTAATGAAGAAATAAAAAAACCAAAATACACGTTATAGGGATGTCAGTGAAAATTAGAAGTGGCTAAATACAGAATCAGTTTACATATATTCACTCCAAGCTGCGAGTGCAAAAAGTAATGTTTGACTGAAAATTTTTACTGCAGTGAGTCTTAATGCCAAAGTATAAGGGACCACCCATTATATTCACATGGGATACATACCAAGATATTTGTGAATTCCCAGATCAATAATGTAATTTTAAGACAATTTTCCCCTTAACATTCAATAATATATAATTGATCATTCTAAGTGATGTTTTTGTCTTTGATAATTTCCATTGCACACTAATAAATGCATTTAAAACTAATATTTTACTGAAATTCCATACCATGTGACAATCATTGTTTCCTTAATAACATTAACTTAGAACTCAACGGAATCTGTCAAATTAAAGTAGTGATAACAAATGAAGCAGTACCGTTTGGGGAATAAAATGTACTTTGTCTGACAATGATCAGGACATGTTTTGTTTAATAGGATGAAGTCAGTTTACAGCAATTGAGAAAGTTCCTCCAGATATTTTTGTGGCTCTCAGCAAAAACCTCACCAAAATTCAAATGTTAAAAAAAAAAAAAGGGGGATATAGAGATATTTGTAAATGATAGGCTCTTTCTTAAGCAGCATCATAAATTCAGTTCTTACAGGATCATGTGTAGTTTTGAATCTTTCTGCTTATCCTTCTTTTCCCAATCTCCTGGACACTTATTCTGGATATGGACTTGACCCTCCTTCCCACGGTGCTTTTACGAGTACCACACTCATGGACTTCCTGAAGGCCTTGTCCATCATCATGTTGAATCTCATCATGTGTACGCTGCATAATACTACAGCTCAAATATTGCTTCTGATCAAGAACCAATTTTTAAAATTAACTATATTAAGTTTTAGTTTGTATACCATAAAACACATACATTTTAAATGTATACTTCAATGAGTTTAGACAAATGCATATGTTTTTTTAACCACTACCACAGTTAACATCTAGACCACTTTCTTCATTCCCAAAAGCCCCCACTTGTCTTTCTCAAACCCCCATTGTCTACCATGCCCCTAGGCAAATACTGCTCTGCTTTCTATGACTATATATTGCATTTGCCTTCTCTAGAGTTGCGTATAAATGGAATCATACAGTATATAGTGTTTTGCTTCTTGCTTTTTACATTTAGCATAATGGGTTTTTTGAGATTCACCCACATTGTGAAATGTGTCAGTAACTCATTAGTTCATGTTGCTGAGTGGGATTCCATTGTGTAGATACCCCGCAATTTATTCATCCATTCTCCAGCTGACAAATAATTAGGTTGTTTCCAGTGGTTTTCGCTCTTATGAACAAAACTGCAGTGAACATTTTCGTGCATTTTGTAGATATGTTTTTTTTTTCCTCTTATGTAATACATAGACTTGGCATTGCTAGATTAAAGATAAGGCCACGTTTAATTTACCAAAAACTGCCAAAACTTTTTCCACAAAGTGGTGGTAGCCATTTTTACATTTCCACACATAAGGCAAGGCAAGGTCTGGTTGTTATGAATTTTCATCAATAATTGATTTTGTCAATGTTTTTGTTATTAGCCAGTCTAGTAGATACAAGATAATATTTCTTGTTATTTGACAATCCCCTAATGACTGATGATAGTGAGCATCTTTTCATGTGCTTATTGGCTATTCTTAAATCTTTTGTGAAGTATGTATTCATTTGCCCGTTTTAAAAAGTGGGTTGTTAGCCTACAATTGTAAGAGTTCTTCATATGTTCTGGATGGAGTTCCATTGACAGATATATGTTTTGTAAATTTTCTCCCAACCTATGGCTTGTATTCTCATTTTAGTAATGATGTCTTTCAGAGAACAGAGTTTTAATTTTTATGATAATTTTATCTTTTTATGGCTTTTGCTTTGTATCCAAGAAATGTTTATCTACTCTACGGTTGCAAAGATCTCATGTTTCTTATACAAAATACATTTTATAATTATAGCTTTCACGTTAGAAGTATCTACTTTAAGTTATTGTTTACAGTGAGAAATAAGGAGTAGAATTTCACTTCTTTTTCACATGAATATCCAGTTGTTCTAGCACCTTTTATTGAAAATAGTTTCTTTTCCTTGTTGAATTATTCTGCATCTTTGCCAAAAATTAACTTATTTTATAGACATAGGGTATTTCTGAATTTTCTTTTCCTTTTCATATATCTATATGTCTTTTTGTCAAAGCCATACTATCTTGATTTCTATAGCTTTATAGTAAGCTTTGAAATTCAAATTCTTTAAAAAAAATGGTTTGGCTGTTCTAGATTCTTTGCATGTCCATACATATTTTAGAATTAAGTTGTCCGTTTCTTCAGAATAATCTGGTATGGTTTTGATTGAGACTTTGTTTTAATTAATTTGAAAGCAGAATAAGTGGGATAAGGTGCTCACAGCCATGGGATTCATTGACCTCACCATGTCTTCATCATGCAGGAACAGTAGAGTGACAGAATGGTGAAATGGCTACTGCATATTCCATTATGTAAGAGCTGGACAATGACAAACCTTAATGCTTGTGTGGTGCTATATGAATTTTAACATGTGCCCTGTATAAATGTAGGAAGACATATTTGTCCCATGGCCAGAAGAAAGCATATATCCTGGAAATAGTGGGGAAGTTGTGAATACTAGTTTCCAAGCTATGCTTTTATGGGAGCTATGCTTTTATGGGAGCTATGCTTTTATGAAAGACAAAAATATAACCAAATTGAATTGGAAATTGAGGCTTCCATATGGACACATTAAATACTTTCTAATCCTGAACCAATAACAAATAGAGACTACTGTACTGCCGGGGACGATGAATCCCAGCCATCAAGGGGGATTATGGTTTCTGCTCTACAACAGGCACAAGGAAGAGTATGTCTAGAATCAAGGGATTCTTTCAAGCAAGTATTATTGTTTTTATCTCCAGTGTAATTGTTAGTGGAGAGCTATTGCAATCTCATATAGGCAGGTGCACAGTCATCGCAGACACGATGAGTGAATATTCTGTTCACCTAGTAAATGAGAACCATTAATAGTTTTATTCATACTGAGAAAAGGAACATAGCATGGGTAGTGGCAGAGGGAAGGCATTTGTAAGGTGTTAATGGTGACATTGGTTATTTACAAAAACAAGAACAGTAGTAGCTGAACGTATCTATCACTAACTGATCATCTATCCATCATCTCTCTCCCTCTCCTTCCTTCCTTCAATAGTTTATACAAGGTGTTATACTGGTGTTTAAGTTACATAATATCATTGGATAATTGTGACTGATCAAGAAGTAAGTACCAGCTAAAAATGGATGGAATTATTTATGAAACTTCTTTTTCCCATTTTTTATCCCCATTTGTATGATGAATGGTAGCACCCTGTTGTGCTATGGTAATTTAGATATAGACAGAAATGTGTGTATGGACACTCAGAAGCTACACTGGTAGAAAAGACTAGATAGATATTTTCAGTTGATGCTCAGTACCATCTTTACCTTTCTAAGATTTTCTGTCAGCCACAGGGATTTCTAGTAGTATTACATTTCTATAATTCTCATGAAGAAATGTTCAACCAGTTAAAGTCAGTGGCAAAATATTTGGAAGACAAAAATGTACCCATTATTTTCTGGTGGCAACTGTGGACAGATTTTTGGGCCAAGGCAAGTGGCAAGACAGATTTCTTTCCAAGACACCCAATTTAGTGCTGCAAAAAGCTGAGATCATTTATGGTGACATCCTTCTGTTCTCTATATTTACAGATTTCCTAAAGGCTAGAAGTGGCCTCAATGACCTTTGTTTCTCAACCCTTCCAATTACTCTATAAATCTTACATAGATATCCTTAGGTAAAGAAGTGACAGAAATAGAGCATGATGTGGGCTTTTGAGGTACTGATAATGTTGTGTTTTTAAATCTGGATCATGTGACATGAGTAGGTTCCTACTAAGAAAATTCATTGAGCTGTAAAATTATATATATTTTATGGATGCACATTATACTTCAACTAAATATTTTTAGTGACAATTTTTGTTCAAAAGATGTAGAATAGCTTCTATTGTTCTGGCTAATCCCTGACTTACATACAAATACAAATCAATAAATGAGAGCTACTATTGTTGCAGATCTCATCAGTCAGCCTTTCCATATCAATTTAACCATGTTTGCCACCTATTTTCTATAAAACGTGACGAGCTTTACTTTGTTTTCTGTGTAAATAAGTCAACTGGAGGAGATTTGCAATTTCCTCCTTCTTCAGTGCCCTTAATGGAATTGTTCACCATTTCTGACTTTTTTATTTTATTTTTAGTGGTCATTACATAGTTATCAAATTTTTACTCTCTCCAGCATGAGTTCATATTAATATTGAGATCTTTATCCTGATTTTTCTGGTGGAAATAAATACACAATATATCTCATATACTATGAAATAACTTCTAATACCTTCATTGGAAAGAGGGCTAAATAATATCAAAGGTATATAAAATGAATATTCAGATACAAAAAACAGCAGACTTTAAGGTCCAGGATGTTCTTCGTGATGAGTCAAGTTTCTGGGAAAGAAGACATTTCTTTTTTCAAGGAATTTCTGCAACTCTATAAGGAGTTGAACCATGATCCAAACTTTTTATTAAATGGCTAGCATTAATGTCGGAGGTTCTTATTCTTGCTTCTTCATTTGTAGGGTTTATAAAAACAGTAGAGGCAGCCTGGCTCAATCACTGATTGAGCAGCATTGACTATCCTATGAAGTAGTTTAGTCAATCAGCTCCTGCTCATTGATGTTTTGTGTTTTCTCCTCCTTGGAAGCGCATGTTTATGATGTCATTTTCTTCCGTTATAAGCCTATGTTGTCTGTACTGTAAACATTCTTTAGCTTATAAATCTCCTCCTCCATATTCTTGTTCAGCTTGAGAGGAACATTTCTGCAATAACATCATCAGCAGAAGTGATCCAATCTGTAACTTTAACTTACAAAAGAAAACTTGTTCTTAACATTTTCAGAGAAAACTTTAGTTACCCTGAAGTCAATCAGTTATAAAACTACTGCCTTTTCCTCTCTTTCTTAACCAAAAATTTTATGTGAATCAGTATTCAATTAAATCATCTTTTTTTTTCCATGTTTCTGAAAAGAGTTGATTATATTTTCCATTTTGTCTAAACATTTTGCCCTCATGTCTGGAGCCCTGGCTTTAACCATTTCTGTCTCTCACCTTTTCTCTTTTTTCTTAGAGGGAATAGGAAATGGTAAGGCCAGACGACTGAGATTCACCAGCCCGGCTCCACGACTTATGAGTTGTGTGATCTTTAGCAGGCTGCTCAACCACATTCCTCATTTTCTTTATCTGGAAAATGAATATGAAGAATAGAACTTACCTTGCAAGGTTGAAGAAGGATTAAATGAATTAGATTTATCAAGTGTTAAAAAATATATGACGGATAGTAAAAGTAACATAAATGTTGTCTTGTTGAAATAAGTAAAGAAATGCCTATATATGTAAACATGCACACATGTATACATAACAGTTTAAGGCATACAGTTCATTGCTTCACATGGTCAGCCTACACGTCCATTTTGGTCATCTCGTATCTCTTTTGTCTTGAACAGTACTTGGCATGGAATTGATGTTCAAGAAAAATTAAACAGATTGAATTATATTTAAATCACAAAATTAATAATATATTCTTAGCTTTCTTCCAAATTCCTGTTTTCTAGTAGGAACATTCATTACTTTAGGCCTGTTTGCTCTCACATTTCCACAAGTAGCACTGCTAACCAATTTTTCTTAGGGACTATTTCTCACCAAGAGGCAAAGACTTATCACTTTAGTAGAGTTCACTAGATAGGCAGCATGGAATTGAGAACAACAAAGTCCTGTTGAAATGGACGTGCTATGAAGTTTGCTGGTCTCAGTTACCACTGAGAGACCTGCTCCTACTCCCTGCCCTCTGAGTGTATACAATTCCAATGTACGTTTCAAGAGAATGAATGACCTGTTCATCTATATCAAACCAGGAGTTAATTGTCATAAACACAGATGTTAAATTTGTTTACTTTAAGAGTCTACTGTAATGCTAGATTTTTAAGCTCTACTGATTTTTAATTTTGCTAACAGGGATACATGTTCATAAAGATACTAATATAGTTTTTCACACGTAACAGAAAGATAACAAAGGAAGTGTTAAAAGAATGGAAATCCTTCTGGAATTTTTTCTGTATGTTGTATTTTAATACTATGTGTATATATAACATATATGTGTATGTATGTATATTAATATATATAACGACCATTATCAGCTGATGAGTATGTTAGGAAACAGGAAGAATGAACTTTGCGTGAGGTAATAGCTTCTTGAGAAAATACACAGGCACCAAAGAAAGTTTTTAATGCTTATCTGGGTAAACCTCTAAAGAAAGAAATAATTTACTGATATGTATTTAGAATATGACATCATATATGGTTCAGGAAATACTTAATGCAGGTGGGATTACTGTCATCGAATCTACTGTCCTACTTTTTCTTGATGTGCCAAGTGTCTGGACAAGTGTCACCTTGATCCTCTATAGCAGATAGTTCTCAGTATTCATTTAAATTAAAATATAACATTTTCATCCTAGAAGTTGATTGAAAAGGAAGAAAGGACTCAGTGATTTTAATTTTTTTTAATTTTTAATTTTTTAAGTTTTTATTTATTTGGCAGAGAGAGAGACAGCCAGCGAGAGAGGGAACACAGGCAGGGGGAGTGGGAGAGGAAGAAGCAGGCTCCCAGCGGAGGAGTCTGATGTGGGGCTCGATCCCAGGACTCTGGGATCACGCCCTGAGCTGAAGGCAGATGCTTAACAACTGAGCCACCCAGGCGCCCCAGGACTCAGTGATTTTTAAGCAAGATAAATGCTTTTGTCTGACCTTCTGGCTCACTCCTCAAATCTGGATTACTGGCCTATCCTAGGCATCATCTAGATCATCAGTTTCAAAGACAGAAGCCCAGTAGGGGCATAAATCAGTTCAAATCATGTCAAGAATGCATAGCCTAAATTCCAAACCCAACCTATTTCCTAAATTTAATTATTGCTAATTCTTTTTATGAAGAGCAGGTAAAATGCAATGTTTTACACTTTGTTGCTCTTGTTAGTCTTCTGTGTAGAGGTCCCAGTATGTCATTAGGATGTTCTGATTGGACCACTGAAGGAGAACATTTTAAATATGAAGGGATAATCATCTCTCCAGAATGGCATAGCTGCCATACTTTTTAGAGGTGGAAAGACTGGGTTAAAAATTAAGTATTTTAATACTTAATTTTAACTCTAAAAACTCCATGCTGTCACACATGAAAGAATTTTTAAAATGCTTTAACTTCTATATATATTAAGGTATATACAAAAGGATGCGAAGAATTACTGAGGAAAGAAAGACCTAGATCATTAATATGATACTGTATACTCAAAATATAGGCTGGTAACAAAAGTCGCTGTTGAGTAGGGATCTCTGTATCTGGATCTTGGTTCAGTGGAGGTAACGACAGATGTGAGAAATACAGTAGGCCATGAACTTAAAAGGTTGGTGGCTGTATGTCAGCCTTGTCTTAAATACGGTTGAGAGTCCAAAGTAGTAAGCTAAGAATGGATCTTCCTCGGGACTGGATTTGAGACAAAGAGCAGGGTGGGGAATAATGATGGCACACACTTTTCTGGAAGCTGACTAGAGTTGTCACATGCTGATAATAGACAAATCTTTTAGTGCTAGTGAAACACATTTATTTCATCTATTAATTTACTCATCCACTAATTTTTTTATTTCTATTGAATACCATATCTTTCTATATATAGATCCTGAAAATACAGAGAGAAAAAAAACACATATGATTTTATAGAAGAGAATTATTGGAAATATGCAATTGGTATATGTAATAGGGAAAGAAAGATAATCATGTGCTCTGAAATACTATAATAGGTGGTAGGAATTTAGCCTAAGGAATGAGGGAAAGTTTCTTTAAGAGAGTGTCATTGAAACTGAGACCTGGAGATGGAATTATCCAGACAGTCAGGAGAAGGGCCTCCCACGTGATGAGAATAACAGGTTGAACAACTCCAGAATCAAAAAAAGGCTGGCAAGGTTGTCAGAAACAAGGGAAGTACAGGCAGGCTTCAGTGTTGTGAAAAGAGTTTTACGCAGTGAAGATAGTAAGGTAGGTCAGTCCTGAAGGACCTTGTAGATCATGGTAAAATGTGATGTTTATCCCCTATGCAAGTAAAAACCTTTTGAAGTTTTGAGAGAAAGAGTGATATGATCTGATGATATATGTTTTATTGATATCCTTCGGGTTGCTGTAAGGAAATGGATAGAAGGGAAATTAAAAGGTCAAGAGTGGAAATACAATAGCATTTGTCTAAGCTAGAGTTGAGAGTGGCAAGGATGAGGGCAGTGTTGATGAGAAGTGTTGGCAGATGGACAGATTCTGTGGTATGTCAGTATGCTGAAAGCATTAGGGAAGACCTTGGACCCGTGGGGCCAGGAATGACATAGGCTTGCTTGGCAGGCCAGACAGCTATAGCTTTGGTGACTGGTTGGAAGACAGGCATTATTAATTTAAAATCCTGCTGAGATCTAAGAAATGTTGGAAGTATATTGACCCTCCATATTGCTAACACTCACACGTGCCAAAAGAACAGCTGGGATCTGTCTAGAGCTTAAATTTATGAGTTCTAACTACAGTAAAGAGCTGAAATCATACTATTAGTAATCTAGTTACATCTTTGAATCACTGGCAAAGTAGAATTCTGTCAGCCAGTCTGGGAACCTATCCACCTATGAAGTTGTTTCTTCAGGGAATAAAATCAGTGTACATTGGAAGAAACAGGGCTCATGAAAAGTAGAAAGGTGTCAAAGAGAATCCACTCTAAGGTTGGTTAAATAGAAGATCCAAGTAGAGCTGTTCTATCAAAGATGAATGTGAACTGCAATTAAATGACTTAAAAATTCTCCAAAAACAGTTTCAATTAAAATTTTTAGGATGATACATAAGGTGTACTCCTGATTTTAAAACAAGTAAGAAACTCTTGCAAAACCAGAACTAGGTAGAAAAATTCTGAACATAATTAAGGTTTAAGCTAAGAATGAATATCAGGGGTAGGGTGAGGTTTAGGGATAAGAGATTTCCTGAAACCAATGCGAGTATATTGTTAATAGTCAAAAATATCAATTACTCTTATTAAAATCAGAACCAAAGATTTTCATGAAAATTAATTTCACCTTGCTGTATAAATATTAGGCAATGTAATAAATGTGAGAAAAAAATATTATAAAGGTGGGAATCTATTATTTTCATATATTGTATAATTGTATGTCTAAAAGTCCAAAGAAATGCCTAAAGTATTATGAAAATAAAAAGAGAAACCAGTAAAATGGTTAAAAATTAATATGACTTATATGAGCCATACATCCAAAATGTCAGTGTGCCTTTAAAAAGGTTTATTTTTATATACACATATATAAAATGTCTTATTATATATTGTTACCTAAAAATGCAAGTATATTTAATATGGTTTTGTTTTTGAAAAAAAATTGCATCATCATACAAAAAACTATTATATGTGTCCTAAAAATGTCTGGCAGAACTCATATTAAATATTTTTCTTTTTTTTTCTTTTTCTTTTTTTTTTTTTTTTGAAAGAGAGTTTTGTATTCTGTTTCAAAGAGAGAGCACACGTGCACACGTGCAGGGAGAGGGGACAAAAAAAGAGGGTGAGAGAGACCCTTAAGCAGGCTGGGCATGGAACTTGATCTCGTGACCCTGAGATCATGACCAGCACTGAAATCAAGAGTCAAATGCTTAATCGACTGAACCACCCATATTAAATGTCTTAATAGTTGCTTTCTATGAATAATGTAATAAAGAGTGGTGTGAGAAGTTGATATATCTTAGAGGTCATAAAAATAGTTTTCAAAGGAAACGTAGAAGGATAATGCTTTAATAATCAAACCACTACTAAAAAAAAATCAAAACACTACTTGTTTTACTTTTCACAGGATATTATACTTTTGACAAAAGAATATCATAAATGTTAATTACATTTTAAGTATGTTAATATTTTATAATTCAATGCAAATTAGTACGACTTGCCTGTGTTAAAAGGGTTGCTTCTTAAATGTTATATCTATTTTAAAAATTGAGATTTTCCAATACACATATTCCCAAACTAGAGAAAAGAGTTAATATTTTTGCTGAAATTACTGGTGTTTTAGACATTTAAAATACATGTGTGGGAAATGGTCAGTTCTTCTAGGGAAAAATACAAAATGATATAAAAACAAAAGAATAGTTGTCTGTCTCTCTAGGTCTTTCCATTCCTATAGCAGACTTAAAATGATACCAATTGCCTAAGAAAAAGTTAAGTTAAATGAAAATTTCTTCAATTTGCTTGTGAATAAATGACTGGAATTACTTGAAATAAATGGGTCTATATTATAATGATCTATATCAGAATATCTGCAAATTTTAGAACTGTTAAAATGCTCAAGGTCATGGTCTCAAAGTATTATGATTAATAGAAATATATATGTTCAACTAACTTGCCTTGCTTAATTGCACATAATGTAATGATGGCAATCTCCATTTTTTTTTTCTCACTTTGCTTTTTATTTCAATGCTAAATTTCATTGCACTCTTAATTCAACTGTTCTGGCTTCAGAAACAGCTAAAGGATAAAAGCCATGTATTTCTATGAAGTGAAAATATGAATTTCAATTCAGAACTCAGTATTACTTAAATTAAAAAATTTAAAAATTACCTTAGACTCTTCTTTTTTTAAAGATTTTATTTATTTATTTGACAGAGAGAGAGAGAGCAGCAGGCAGACGGAGAAGCAGGCTCCCCACTGAGCAGGGAGCCTGATGCGGAACTCAATTCCCAGACTCTGAGATCATGCCTGAGCCGAAGGCAGGCTCTTAACTGACTGAGCCACCCAGGTGTCCCTACCCTGTACTTTTGTAAATAGCATTTAAAAAAAAATTTTTAAAGTATAGTTGACACACATTGCTACATTAGTGTCAGGTGTACAACTTAGTGATTTGACAAGTTTATGCATTATGCAGCGCTCACCACAGTATAGCTAGCTATCCACCATCTGTCCTGTTATGTTGCTATTACAGTATTGTTGTCTGTTTTTCTTATGTTTTGTCTTTTATTCCTGTGACTTACTCATTCCATAACTGGAAGCCTGTATCTCCCTCTCCCTTCACCCATTTTGCCCAACACTCCATTTGCCTCCCCTCTGGCAACTGTCAGTTTGTTCTCTGTATTTATATGTTTGATTCTGCTTTTTTGTTCATTTTGTTTTGTGTTCTACTTATAACTGGAATCATATGGCATTTGTCTTTCTCTGTCTGCCTTATTTCTCTTTGCGTAATACTCTCTAGGTTCATACATGTTCTTTCAAATGACACACTCATTTTTATGACTGTATAATATTCCACGGTGTGTGTGTATAACATTTTTTCTCTATTTTGCTATTGATGGCTTCTGTGTCCTGGCTATTGTAAATAATGTTGCAATAAACACAGGGGTGCATATATCTTTCAAATTAGTGTTTTCATTTTCTTTGGGTAAATACTGAATAGTGCAATTATTACATCATATGGTATTTCCATTTTTAGATTTTTGAGGAAGCTCCATACTGATTTCCACAGTGACTACACCAATTTACATTTCCAACAACAGTGCATGAAGGTTCCTCTTTCTCCACATTCTTGCCAACACTTTTTATTTCTTGCCATTTTGATTTTAGCCATTCTGACAGGTATGATGTGGTATCTCATTGTGGCTTTGATTTACATTTCCCTCATGAAGAGTGATGTTGAGCATCTTTTCATGTGTCTGTTGACAGTCTGGATATCTTCAGGTCTCCTGCACATTTTTTAATTGGATTATTTGTTTTCTTGGTGTTGAGTTGCATTAAGTTATTTGTATATTTAGATATTAACCCCTTATTGCAGAGATCATTTGCAAATGCCTTCTCCATTCAGTAGGTTGTGTTTTTTTGTTTTGTTTATTGTTTCCTTTGCTGTGCAGAAGCTTCTTATTTTAATATAGTCCCAATAGTTTGTGTTTGCTTTTGTTCCCTTAACCTTAGGAGACTTAATGTAGAAAAATGTTGCTACAGCCAATGTCAGAGAAATTACTGTCCATGCTCCCTTCTAGGATTTTATGGTTTCAGGCCTACATTTAGGTCTTTAATCCCTTTTGAGTTTATTTTTGTGTGTGGGTGTGAGAAAGTGGTCCACTTTCATTCTTTGCATGTAGCTCTCAGTTTTCCCAGCACCTTTTATTGAAAAGACTCTCTTTTCCCCATTGTATATTCTTGCCTCTTTGTCATAGATGAATTGGCCATATAATCATGAGTTTATTTCTGGGGTTTTTATTCTGTCCCATTGATCTATATTTTTGTTTTTGTGGCAGTACCATGCTGTTTGGATTACGACAGCTTTGTGTAGTATGTCTTGAAATCTGGGACCGTGATATATCTCCAGCTTTGTTCTTCTTTCTTAGGATTGCTTTGGCTATTCAGGGTCTTTTGTGGTTCCATACAAATTTTAGTATAATTTGTTTTAGTTTTGCAAAAAATGCTTGGCTATTTTGGTAAGAATTCTCTTGAATCTATAGATTCCTTTGAGTGATACTGACATTTTAATAAGATTCTTCCGATCCATGACCATAGAATATCTTTCCATTTGTTTGTGTCACCTTCAGTTTCTTTCATCAGTGTTTTATAGTTTTTGGAGTAAGGTCTTTTAACCTTTAGTTAAGTTTATTCCTAGGTATTCTTTTTGATACAAGCATTCATAGATTTTAATAAATATTAGGTGCATTATTTCTAAGAAAGCTTTACATTTGAGGTGAAAAATTCATTACCAATTCCGCTCATTATTTCACTAAAAATTTTAGAAACTGAATATATATGTGTGTCTATGTGCATTTTCACATAGTTTTAAAAATCAGTTTTAAATTTCTTCCAAGGCATCTCTTTTGTAAGCAAAGAAAAACAAAGTGAATAAGAACTGTAGCAGTCATTTTCAAGGATATTATCTGTCAGTTTATTGTGCTAAACAATGTGTTTTTAGAATTATTTGAAGCATTGCTTCACAGTTATTTCACATTATATCAGAAGAGTTTTTAAAGAGTAAATTTTTTTCTTTTATAAAATGTGCAAATTACTTGGAAACGCATATGTCTTTCATACCTGGTCATATGCAAAAGTAATTTGGAAAGGACAGGTGTTACGGGGAAAAACCTGTGTATAAATGAAGAGAAAAATAATCATGGCAATTAGGAAGTCAGAAAAAAAAAAGAAATTCTTTTTTTTCCTTATTCTATTAGTGAGATAAACTCTATAAAATTACTGGAACAGAACTTTGTTGTGAAGAAATGAAAAAATGTTTCTTAGACTGAAGTAGTTCTTTTAACTCAAGAGAACATGTCATAAACTGTTGAACCAATGTCAGTGGATAAAAATTTAATCCAATTTGTATTTTTAATCAGTAGATGAAAAGGATCTTTCATAATATTGATTCTTAAGCAAGAGAAGACTCTCCAAAACTATCTGAATATATGCAAAAGATGGAAGTCTCATAGATTATTGAATTTTCTGGATAACTTATATGGTTGGTAACAGAGACGAATAAAAATAAGTACCTATTATCTGGTTGATATGGAAGAAAAAAGGGAGCAGAACTGGACAAGGTTTTTGAATAATAGTCACACTTCTCACACTTAATACTATATTTTGTTAAGACTCAAAGACTTGGTTTTTGACAAATACTTTGATTCAGGTTGATATTTATAACAGGACCTTCTATCACAAACTCTTGGTGTGACCTTGGGCAAATAAATTTACTTTTCTCAACTTTAGTTTCCTCATGTGAGAAAATGGAGATAGGGCATTTCTGTTGCAGGAAGTGTGATGTTTAAGCAAGAACAAGCATGTGGAAGCTTTTGACCAAGCACCTGACAGACAAAAGATGGAGGAAGTTAGTGAATAGTAGTTTTCTTACCCATAAGGGCTATTGGGTGATTGAAGAATTAATATAATTTTGCATTCTCTAAAGAAAATTTATACCCTATAAGGAAAGATGTGAATAGCATATTTCTGGAAGATCAGGTAATGCATTGAAATTTCATGTTCAGGCCAAATACCTCTTTAAATATCCCCATGCTGTGTTTCTCTGAGGAGGCAGTTATTAGAATGATCATTTGGGAGCTGGGTCAGAGATTATAAAACAAGTTCACAAAACAAAGGAGAATAAATCTTTTCTTCTCCAAATCATTTAAGTCAACCACCACTTGGCCCTAAAAATTGCACCTAAAGACAAAAAAAAAAAAAAAAAAAAGCTTTGACTTGAAAAAATTCAGTGTCGTTCTATTTTCTTTCCATCTTTTATGCCTAACTGTGCAAACTTGGAAGCTGAATTATTATAAAATTTGAAATTCTGAGAGCTTTCTTCTTTAACAGAAAAATCAACAGATTAAAATTTAAAACTATAGTTGGTATGGTCAGAACTTCAGGGGAAATGTAATTCGTCATTCCTCACAGGTTCTAAAGAAAATACATAGTAACATCATGAAAACACATATGTCTTGAAAAGCATGGAGAAGAGGTAAAGGCTACCCTAAGGTTGAAGTGGGGGAAAAAAAGAGAGAGAGAGAGAGAGCGAGAAGAAACTTGGAGAGGAGGCAAGTAAGGACAGTAAAACAAGAAAGGAACCCAGGAAAACAAAGGTCTGTCTGACATGGTCAGTTGCAGCCTGAGCAGTGTAGAGGGAGGGGTAAGGTCAGGGGATCAGGAGGGAAAGAGGAGAGCATCAGGTAACTCTTAGAATTACCCTGGCTTCAGGGAAACCTGAACTCCAGTGGGAGAGCAGATATATTTAAGGTGTCCAGGGAGCTTGAAAAAGGGGAGGGGGGGGTGGAATTGGATATCAGAAAACATTTTGTGATGCTGTAATGAGATCTCCGTGTTGGTGGATTCATGCCCTGAGGAATACAATGCAAGTCCTGTCATTTGAAACGTGTTGAATTACAGAGAGAAATCTACTTGAAGACTCTGTGAGGAATCACTCTTTTAACATCATATCATTTATTTTATGGGTTCTTTTTTTTCTTCTCCAAATTCTGTGTTCTGTTTTGCGACACAGCATCCTACTAAACAGAGATACCAGAAATTAGTCAGTTGGGAGTTATTATTTTTTGTGTTTGTATAAAATTGTTTTTTATTTGCTTGTGGTTTTACGATCTGATGACTCTGCATTTCCTTTCTTTATCTGAACCTAGACAACGGTGAACTCAGAATCCCTCAGATAACTAGACCATCCAATTAGCACACTTATATAGTCTTCATAAAGCATTGCATAATTGGCTCTTTACATTGGACAATGTAAAGAAATGGAATAAAAATAGGAAATAGACACCCTTGACTGCTTCTCGTATTGACTTGTTTTTGCAGCTTTCTGCAGGGCAGGCTGTTACTTTGTGTTAGTTGTCATACTGAATCTGGGAATGTTTGTCACTCACCACAGTGAAACATTTTATCTTCCTAGGGATGCAGTTTTGTGCTGTTTTGCATTAACAAAAAGAAACATTGTTTGCAAACAGCCTAATATTTTTTCATGGTGGGGGAAAAAGCACCGAAGCAACGCTCAGTTTTTCTTAGCAAACTGAAGCTACCGTGTTGTATTTTGATAAATGGTGCTAATGAAGGTTGGGGACTTGTACAGGTGTGTAATTTTTCATTTCACTACACTATTGTTTTCCATTATTTCCCGTTAAGGCACCTACATGCTTTTAAACACAGTCTGTTAGGCAGCTAACTTTCCCACAGCATTGTTTTTGGCACAATATATTTAGAAAGTGAATAATCAAAGACGAATCTACCCCATATTCTTTCTTCCCATCCTGCTTACCATCCTTAATTTTACTGTTGCAGATAGTTCACGGAAGCAGGAGTCTTTGTCCGTGCCAAATTGCCAAAACAAATAAATGTGACCTAGTAACTTTATAATATTAGAGTTCATTTTGGGGGCATATCACCTGCACTGGCTTACTGAGAAAAAGATACGAAAAAATATTATAGGCGGCCATAGCCTGCCAGCAGTTTGGTCATGAGGGATGTTACTTCTTGAAACTGTAGAATTTGCCAGTTTGTGACAGAAACATTTCACGAGGTTCTGTGAGTAAATCAGCCTGTAGAGGTTGAATACATCTGGGAGTAAAATCAGTATGGTCTTCACCTTCAAAGGGAATGACCTTATGGGCACTCACACCTTACCAAAATCTTTTTCTCTTCATCTTGAAGACATTGAGGAACATATCAGAAGCCAGCTTCACCTAACACTCTCTACTTTGGGGCTGTTTCAAAAAGTAACCAAGAACATGGACTGGGCATGAGATAGGGGCCCATCTCTTTTTTTGTTTGTGTCCCTTGGTCAGATTGAGGACATGCACCACAAATACTGGCACGTCACAGGCACACACAAGGACCACAACAGACCTCTCATGTGTGCATCTTTGTGTGGGACTATAGAAATATTGCCTACCAATTTCACATAGTTAATATATGTGAAAACAGTAAAAATTACCCCATTTCCTTTCCTGCCCTCTGTCCCCAAAAGAAACTGGAATATATCCTTTCAGTAATGTTTTAGGGCATACATAGACATTTTGTTAGAAATAGTATCACTGTAGCCATACTTTAAGCCATATTTAGAGTAATAAGGTACTCTGCCTTTTTTAAATCTTCCTCTAATAGAGTTCTTTTATGACCCTGTCGAACTGTCTCAGCCAAAACAGAAAAGATGACTCTGTCCACCAGGATGCAGCCTGTGTTGGCAGCTGAACACTGTATAGACACTGTTGCTTTTCAAGTACACTCTAGTTTAGATTATATGCAGCGTTGCCGATGAGGCTGTGAAAGTACCAGGATAGAATGTTGTCTCTATTATGTTACCTAAACCATGGCTTTTCTGGTTTGTTTGTACAAATTTAGAAACAGAAATATAAAGTTTCTTACTAAATTCTTTGGCATTTCACTGAATCACAGAGCAAGAAGGAACTGTAGCAATCATATAACGCAGTCTCCTCCTTTTACAAATGCGAATGCCGAGACCCAGAGCTGTCAAGAGCCTTGTCTGAGGTTGTGCAGCTCATTAGTGGCAGGTCTGAGATCAGAACACTTAGTCCGGGTTATGTCCAATTACACATTATTGTCTGGGATGAATTGATAGCTTTCACACCGAAGCTTCCGGGCTATAGTTTGCCCATATGGCTTTTTAAAATCTGCTTTTTATCTTTTTTCTTCCTAAAGGAAAACTCCATAAATTTACTCTGCTTCCACAGCAGCTTTCACAACTACGTGAAATATCGAGTTCCTCCCACAGTAGACCTTTGATTGCTGATGGTAAAGCTTTTCTACAAATCCTACAAAATTGCATCTCTTCTGTGCTAATTCCCTCTTTGGCATATGGTATTGGCTCATTCTAATCCTACACTTGTCTCTCGGTTTTATTATTCGAAGAACTCCCCTTTGTCCCATTGTCAAAATGGTACATAAACTTAGTCCACAGATTATATAAAATTCATTTCTTCACAAATTCAAAGGATTTAACTTGCTTCAAAAACCTTTATTATCTAATATTTGCCAAACCCCCAAACTATAGTTTTGTAGGAAATGAAATCCTACTTGATATCAGTTATCTTAAGTTCTCCATGTGTTTCTGGCTCCAGTCTGCTTTATATAAACAGTTTTCAGTACTTACGTGGTAATGTTTGGAGCCTGGTTATGCAGGGGTCATAAGAAAGAAAACTTTCTAAGGTCTTTTGAAAGGTTCTGGAATCTCTTGAAAGGATTTAAAATTATTAAATCTTTTCCTCTCCCATTGTAAGGGCTGGGTGACATTATTGGATTGAGGTCATTTTGAATAGCCACTGCAAGAATGAGTTTGGTGAACTATTACTCTATCAGGTAAGATGTTGGCATTCTGTTTCCCAGAATGTTAAAAGATTTACTCTGAAGAACCCGGGAAGTATGAAATCTATATTTTATTATTGTTAATCACAGACTTTTCCTTCCAGGGCTTGCCATATTTTTGTAGTATTTCCTAACCAATGACCCAGGCCTGAAGAGTAATGAAGAGTAAAGGAATACAAATCCCTGTTTATCTTATCTTTTGCCTTTAAGGGTAAATATTTTAGCCACATAGAATATCATAACTGACATGCTTGAGGTAACTGTACACACCAAACTCGAGGCAGTTACCCTAAATTGAGACTAATTTGACACCAGTTCTTCTTGTACTTGTCCCTCTTGATTTTAATTTCTCCACTGTGTGTCCTGATTCTCTGTAACTGCTTTTGACACCTTAAATTTTGAATTTAATCAGCAAGTTTGAATTCTCTTTTTAATTAATTAAAATGCTTATCATTCACCTCTCCTCTGCATATACTTCTGAATTTGAATCTCTAAAACTTAGAAATTCCCCTTTGCAGCTGTAATTCCAAGTAACACAATTTGTTGATTTAATCCCTTCTAGGAGAAGGGATTTGACTAGTCTCAGCTTTCCTCAGAAACTACACTTTCTCCCCTTGGCTTTAGCACTCGGCACCCCAACAAATTCAAAATATTCATAATCGTGCCTTGAACAATCTGAAGGTTCACAAACTGGAACCATTTGTTAAATATCTTTGGGGCTACTTTTTTTTTTTTTTCAGTGTATTTTGCATTCAAGTAGTGTGTACAATACAGGGAGTTAAAATGTTTACTAGTGTTATTTCCACAAAGAATGTAACAATTTTGGAATCAAGTTTTTGAACCCAAATTTAGAATTTTCATTTCCTGGGAAGTATATCTGTTTTAACATAAAGCACTATCAGTGAAAACTGTAGTCAGAAAAATGTCAACCTTGATATGTGGAGACTTGTAAAAGTATCAAAGTTTAGAGACAGCGAGAAGATCTAAGGGAGTGAAAGTACCATGTCGCTGCTCTTTCTATGAGCTCAGTTCCTCCAGAGCCATATAAAGAACAAGATATGAGAGGTCCATTTCCTTTCTTCACTTTATCCTTTCCTCCTCCCAGCCTTCTTTTCTTCAAATAGATTACAGATTTATTTTCAAGGTAATGTTCTCCAAAATCTGTTTGGAATAAGCACCAGAATATAAGCATATAAAACTGGGAAGAGGTAAGAAGTTATTCCTAATGATTTAGGAAGAAAACAAGAAACAAAAGTGTAGGTGGAAAAATGTACAATCCAGGCTTATTCATCCATTCAACAACTATTTTACTGAGATGCTGCTTGTGCTAGACCTTGTATAGTGCCTGGAACATCCCAAGGTAAACAATACATTCTCCCTTGCCCCAAGGAATAGTCGGTCTAAAAGGAAGGAAGACCCAGATAAACAAGGTCTCTAATAGAGAAGTATACTGACTACAGCAATGACAATGAGGAGATGAAGTTTTCTTAAGTGGATGAGAGGAAGTGTCATTAAAGGTCTCATGCTAGACATTATATGGGAATGGTGAACTACCGAGAATGAGGAAAAGGATTAAAGAATTTATTTTTGAGGGAACACCTGCAAAAGAAACAAAGTCATAGACAATTCATAAAATCCTAGGTATTTTTGTATTTCTGGAAAGTGACATCAGAGTGGGGTATGAAGTACAATAAGACTGAGGTGTAATAAGTAATAAGGAAACTTGTTAGCATACTGAGATTTGGGGCTCATCTTGTAAGTAAAGGGAAGAACTGATTGTTGTAAAGAGGCAGGACAGAATTATGTCTTAGAAAATTCTCTGGCTGTATTACGGAGTATAGATTGGAACATAGGAGATTAGATCTTATTGGTAGATGAATATCACTTTTAAGATGATAAAATAATTCTCCTGAGCATAATACCCTCTAGTTCCATCCATTATGCTAAGCGAAATAAGTCGATCAGAGAAAGACATTTATCATATGATTTCACTCACATGTGTTATTTAAGAAACAAAACAGAGGGTCATAGGAGAAGAGAGGGAAAAAAAAAAGATGAAATCAGAGAGGGAGACAAACCATAGAGACTCTTATTTTTTTTAAATATTTTTAAAAGATTTTATTTATTTGACGGAGAGAGAGAGAGCACGCACAGCAGAGGGAGCAGCAGGCAGAGGGAGAGGCAGAAGCAGGCTCACCCAAGCAAGGAGCCTGATGTAGGACCCTGGGATCATAACCTGAGCCAAAGACAGGTGTTAATGACTGAGCCACTCAGGTGCGCCAGTTAAGAGACCCTTAACTATAGGAAACAAACTGAGGGTTGCTGTAGGGGAGTGGGTAAGAGATGGGGTAACTAGGTGATGAACATTAAGGAGGGCACATGATATAATGAGCACTAGGTGTTATATGCAACTGATGAATCACTGACCTCTACCTCTGAAACTAGTAATATACTATATGTTAACTAATTGAATTTAAATAAAATAAAAAAATTTAAAAAAGATATAATAATTTTGAAGCAAAAGCAGATGGTGATTTTAACTAGGGTAAAAGTTTGGAGGTAGGTGGACAGAACCAGCACATAACTAGAAGTTAATATTGATAGGAATAATATTGACTTGTCAAAATGGAAGATTAAGGAAAGGAGGGAATCAAATATAACTTGAAGGATTCTTGACTTGAAAGATTGTGTGGCTCCATGGTTTAATGCCCTGAAATAGAGACAGCAATAATAGGAGTAGGTTTAGCAGAGAAGATGATATATTCAATTTTGTATCTGTGGTTAAGATACCTATAGGATAATTAAAGATAAGTAAAAATGTATTATAGCCAATTCGTACTCAAAAGAGACATCTAGGCTGGAGATAAAGATTTGGTAGTCATCAGCATATAGATATCCTAGTAGTGAGTAAATGTGATTGTCAAGGAAGACCGTGTGTAATAAAGAATTCTACAGATGAGATGGGAAGCAAAGGATGGGCCAGTGGAAAGGATTTCTAAAATTAAATAACCATGTCAATGTGGAAGATGTCATCATATCTTATTTTATAGACCTTTAATCACCTTGCAGATAATTAAAGAAAGGTCATGTGGTTTTTGTTCTTATCTACGCACTTAAAATGAATCTAAGACAGAAATAAACATAAATTAGAAGAAGACTTTGCACTTGAATATCTTATTATTGTTACAGGATAAATGATGCCTCCCTGAGCTTAACGGCTGAATTTGGTATCTTAGGAAACTTAGCCTTTAAATTGTTTTTCATATTTTGTTTTTCTACCTCTCGCTTAAACAATTAATATGGGTATTAGGAAAAATTGAAGGTAATTAATGCTAGGAAAGCAGAGACTAAGAAGTTTCACTCTTTTCAACTTTTATCTTCATAACTCTGATAAGAAATAAAGTTATATGAGTAGATTAAAGATCCTGAGAGAGAAAAGATAGACCCATAAGAAAGCAGAAGAGTAGAATCTAGGTGGGTGTGTGTGTATGAGGGTCTTATATGGAGTGAAAGTTGTACTCACACTAAGATTCAAATATTTCTTTAGAGACTATGGTATCACCAGGGTGCTGTTCTATATAGTATTGGGGAGGGTTGTGAGAAAGAAATACCAAGCGTAGAAGGAGGCAGACATTCGGGATTGGTGCAGTAACAGCGTTTCCATACTGATAACAAGGAGGATCATAATACAGAGCTTATCATTCTTGATCCTTCCACTCATATCCGTGTTAAAACTCTGTTTAGTAAAGGAAGAGGACTGAAAATTAGAGAATTTCTTATCCCCCCCAAAAAAATCTGTAAAACATTATAAATAAGGGATGCACAGCTTTAGAATGCTTAAAGGAGCAATCCAAAAATAAATGACAAATCCTATGTGATACCACTTACATGAGGAAGCTAAAGCAGTCAAACTCATAGAGAATAGAATGGTGGTTGCTGGGAACTGGGGAGAGGGTGAGATGGGAGGTATTGATCAAAGTTTCAGTTATGCAAGATGAATAAATCCTAAAGATGTGCTACACAGCATAGAGCCTATAGTTAATAATACTGCATTGCTTACTTCAAGAGGGTAAATCTTATGCTATGTGTTCTAATAATAATAATAATAAAGAAGGCAGGAGGAAATTTTGGGACTTAATGGGTATGTTTATAGCATCAATTGTGTTCTTGGTTTCATGGAGTTATACTTATCTCCAAACTCAAGTTGTATACATAAAATACGTACAGCATTTTGTATGTCGATCATACCTCAATAAAGTGGTTAAAAAAGTAGAGGAATTCTCATTAACTAAGACCATGGTGCTGGTGTTTTGCAGAGAAGCACTTTGGTGGATATCAATAGGCACTGCATCATGGCAGACAGGCCCCATTCGTTACATCTATCAACCATCCCTTCATTGTATTTGTCAGCAGAACTCCTATTGGAGCTTTGTCCAAGCTGGGAGGATAAATCATGAATGGCCTAAGTCAGTCAGTATATTGAGTTAGCAAGTAGTTAATGTGGACGCATGATCCAGTTCTAGTCCATGTGACATAAAAAAACTCAGCTTGTATTGATGCAAAAATTTTTCTAATAAAACAAGGAAAAACAACTTTTTGTCTGCATGCTTCTTTCCTTTCCTTACCACTTAGAATGTTGTAATGTGGAGTGCAGTAGTAGTCATTCTGTAACCATGAGGAATAATATTTCAACACACTGAGTGGGCAGAGCAGGAAAAAAAAAAATAGGTCCTTGAAGATAGCATCAAGCTACTGCATCAATTCTGAAATTGTTGACTTCCAAACTTTTGTTATATGAGATAATTCAGTGTCTCTAGTGTTGGAGCTACTGTGAGCCAAGTATTCTGTTAACTTTCAAAGTATTACTGATGCATGGTAGCAGAAATAAGCAACTTCAACTTCAATCAATAACCTGGACAACAGTGTTTCAGGAAGCAAAGCGACGGTAGAGGGGAATGTAAATGGCGTATGCTACATGATAAAGAAGATGATTCTGGAAAAATCAAGATTAACCCCCCCCCCATATTTTTGCTTTGGTATAGGAATTTTCAAAAGGGGCATTTGGAAGTCTACCCAATAATCTGGGCATAAACAAAAAAATATTCTATATTGGCTATTGTGATGTTGTCATTTACCTCATGGCTGTTGAAACCTAGAGTAACAAAGGTTATGAACTGAATGGATGAAAATCATAGTTAGCTGCTAGTGAAATTAGACTGTAATCAGGCTATAAGAAGAAAACAACATAACAAATCTAGTAAAATGTCTGCCATAGGATAACTACTCCTAAAAGGTCTGTTGAATCTAACTGAAACCTCGGTTCCATGTTTCTTGAAAAAGGTAACCCTAAAAAATGCATCTTACCAAGAAAAGAAAAAATTACCTATAATTACCCCTAGATGTTAGTAATACAATAATTTCTTCTTTGTTCACTGTCTGACTTCTGTTCTGGGGACAGAATGAGAGAGAGAGATTTGAGTGAACAATACCCAATTTGGGAGCCACAGGTAACTGGTAGGAAGGCGTGGAAGTTGTCCTGGAAAGGGAACGCAGTGGATAAACGGTGTTCTATTGAGCCAGCTACCATAGGGGGCTAGATTGGCTTAAAACCCATGGGGAAAATCCTGGGAAATGTGCAAAACACTTGCCTCAAAATTATCCCATCCAAGGAGTCAGGCAGTCATTGGTTGAGGAGTGCTAGGTAGGAGGAATAAGCATGTTAATTCCTTGATATTTGCAATTTCAGGAAGAAAAAAAAAAACAACCCTCAGGTTCAGATGAAGATACTGGCAGTGTCACTTATATCGAAAGATCAGAAAGGCATGGCATGGTCACTTTCTGCTGTAAATAACTTTTAATTATATCCTGCTCTATCAGTTCCTCCCTACTTTTTCCTACTTTTCTGGAAACATATGATACATTTGAAAGGAGAATGTGTAGGGGTAGAAACAGAGGTGAATGCTGGTGAGTGGATGCATTAGAAGATTGTTGACAAATATACCCATCTTACATTCTTTTTTTTCTTTTTTTATTATAATAATTTTTTATTATATTATGTTAGTCACCATACAGTACATCCCTGGTTTTTTATGTAAAGTTCGATGATTCATTAGTTGCGATAACACCCAGTGCACCATGCAATACGTGCCCTCCTTACTACCCATCACCAGCCTATCCCATTCCCCCACCCCCCTCCCCTGTGAAGCCCTCAGTTTGTTTCTCAGAGTCCATAGTCTCTCATGCTTCATTCCCCCTTCTGCTTACCCATCTTTACATTCTTTATCCCACCTTACATTCTTTTATCTTTCTTCTTGGCACATTAACACTGAACCTAGTGTGACTCATATGCCTAGGACAGGAGCTCTGCAGTTCTCTGACAGATGCAGTGTGTGGTTTACTGCTTTCTTATTTTCCCTTTGGCTTTCTTCTTCCACTGCTGGAGACCTTCTTCACCTGACTCCTGGGTACCTAATGCCCTCATGCTGCTCTCTGGTTGCCGTAAACTTTATTCCACTGACCCGATCATCTCAGAAATTCCCAGTGTTCTAAAATTATGTTGTTTCAGGCCTTCTTCCCTTTTCTCCAATCCCTTATTCTATCCTTGTCCTCTGCTAAGAAATGATGGAAGAAACTGAGTGATACTAAAGTGCACATCAAGAGGCGACTACATTAACACTAAACATCTGCAAATTAGCTCAAAGCAATTCTGCTCTCAGATTGTATGAAAGCAATGTGACAAGCCCAGGGAGGAGCTATTTTGGAAAGCAGAAGTTGTTCCAGCACCTCTCAAAACATCCCATGAAGCCATAACTCACACACTCAAATCTGATTCTGTCTAGTTCCATATTCTGATCTTTGAAAATGGCCTAAGCTAGAATTTCAGGAGTAAAATGCAGCTCTGGTGCTCTTCATTATAGAACAATCTGTTAAAGGCCATTTTAGCTAATTTATTTCTTTGTAAAATATTATTATATTCCAGCAGTGCACCCTGGTGAGCCTGGGCTTCTAAAATGTTAATTGTTCATTTAAAAATAATCCCTGTGTCCCAGTTTTCCTGATGGTATAGTTCCTAAGAGGAGTGACAAATTCTGTACGTGAGTCCTGCTTCGTCAGTGTTGTGTGAGTAACGTTCAGTAATTTAACCCTCAGTTTTCCATTCTGTTATGAAAAGGGAAAAAAGATATTAGTCGCTTTGCAGTTTGCAGTTCTCTCAGCAAGGGATGGTCACTGGAACTGTTTTAACTCCCTCTCTTTCATCTCTACCCTCTTCCTGCTCACCTTTTCCTTCTCCTTCAGAGAGAGACTGTATCTTCTTCCATTTGGAATATTTCTCTGTCAATTTTAAAAAATACATTCAAAAGAGATGGATAGGTAGAGCACAGGGCATTTTTTTTTTAGGTCAGCAAAACCGTTATTCTGTATGATACTGTAATGGTGGATATGTTTCATCATATATTTGTCAAAACCTATAGAATGTACAATACAAAGAGTGAACCCTGATGTAAACCATGGACTTTAATTAAAATAATGCATCAGTATTAGCTCACTAATTACAAGATGTGGAAAACAGGGAAAATTGGAGGGGCTGGTGGGTATGTATAAGAATTTGTACATTTCACTCAATTTTTTAATGTAAACTTAAAACTGCCCCCCCAAATCTATTAATTAAAAAAAAGTTAAATATACACCTCTATGACCTAGCCGTTCCACTTCTGCATATTCACGCAAGGGAAATGAAATCATATGTCCATGCAAAGCCTTAACAAACCAATGTTCGTAGTAATTTCATTTCCAGTAGGTCAAACTAGAAACAATCCGATTGTCCACAACAATAGGTGGATAAACAAATTGTAGAAAATACATACAATAGAATACCACTCAGCAAAAAAAAGGAAAGAACTATCAGATGATCCTCAGAAAAATGATGTGGAATAAAAGATACCAGATGGAATAGAGGAGTAATGAAGGGAATGAGGGATTTTTTGGTGATGATGGGTATGTTCATTATCTAGATTGTTGAGATCATTTCAAGGGCATGTCTGTGTGGCAAAATTTATCAAATTGCCTGCTTTAAGTATGTGTAACTCACTATGTGTCAATTATAAAGATATAAAAAAATACCAAGAAGATTACACCTTCCTTCACTTTCCCTCCCTACTCCCGTTCTCCCCTATATTTCCTACCCTTCCCAGACCATACACCAAACCCTAAGATAGGTATAGTGCAAAAATGTTTTCTATCAGTTTTCTTAGTTCTGACAACTTTATCAACTAGGGGTTGCATAGCACAGAGGGAAAAAAGGCATTGTTTCTCAGCACTTGAGAGTTAGGGCAAAGACTTTTATCTTAATATATTTTGAATGTAATTGGTGTACATTGCTCTACCCAATGATTACTCTATGAGGTGAGAGAAAGAGATGTCTTTATTCTGTTAATTTGCTCAAATCTTCAACCCACCAAGTTGCTGCTAATTTTAGAGTTCTATGGAGAAAGGGAATCCACCCTTTTTAAATTTTTTTTCCTGTGGCACCACTTCTCAGTGTAATTTCTTATTGTATATCACTAAGATGTCAACACTACCGTCTGATCCTTTAGAGGTCAAACAAAAAAATATCTAATCTTTGCAATAATTCACATTATCCTTTTGGAAAGGAATAGCTAAAATATATCAGCATATGTCCAGTCCCTTCCTTTAAGCTAAGGGGAAAATTTCAGTCTTCATTTTCTTAAAATCAGTTCTCTTCTTCTGAGGCAATCTATTTTTCAACATTATCAGTGAGAAGTAATTCACAGAATCTAGTACACAATGGAATTTTATGCTAGTTAATAATGGTACCATGCTGTAGCTAGGAGCCCTCTCTACAGGCAGGCAACGTGGATTTAAAAACTAGCCTACAGTCACTACCGTGTTAATATCCTCTCTAAGCCTTTTAGTGTCTGTATCCGCAAAATGAATGAATTAATAGGACATATCATATAGTATTGTATTTGCCATGAGGACTAAATGAGATATGTTGAGCACAGATTCAGGTGCACCAGAGGTCTGAACATAATCTTTAGCTAATACAATTATTATATAATCATGATGGCATATAACATATTCTTGAGAGACCTAAAAAACCTATTTCCCAAGATAATATGCTGATTAAAGGTATTCACCTCTGTTCCACAAATGCTAAGTAGTCAATAACAACCGTCATCATCTCCCAAAAACTTCAGATGAAAAAGTGTTAGTGAAAACTAAAACAGTGAGATCAAACTGACACTTGTGATCACACACCTTCTTTTATGTGAGGTCCAAGTTACATAAGTATAACCTAGCATTATCTGAACTGTGAAAATTGTGATACATCCTAGGAAATCTTTCCCTTTATTAGAGCCTTGCTGCATAATCCTTCAATTATTTATATAACAAATATATCAAAGGCTTATGCCAAGCATCATTCTAAAAGCTGAAGTACACCAGGATGTACACAGTTTTCTCATGAAATTTATAATCCAGCAAGGGAGGGAGACGATAATAAGTGATTGATTCATTACAACTAAGATGAGCTATTGAAGAAATACAGCATTGTGAAAGGGTAAGCAAAAGCGATGCCAACCTGTCTGTAAGGCTGATGTGGTTAGGAAAGCCTTTGCGTCACAAAATGTGCTTTCAAAACCATGCTCTCATTAAATCATGTTTAAGATAATATTTCTTGAATTTGGCACTTATTGACGTTGTGATTTGGGCTAAGTTACATAAATACTCTAGGTTTAAATTCCTTTGTTTATAAAACAGGTATAGTACCATCATTTTAAGGGTTAATGTAATGATTAGAAAAGAAAGTATGTAAATCACTGGCCAATGCTAATTGTTGAGTGCCAATACTAATTACTTATGTGCCAAAAACATAACTGTTATCTACTCTTGGAAGCAAACCTTTAGATTTTAAGATATTGTTACTGTAGTTTATCTAAATTTTAGAGAGAAATATTCATAGATGGTTGTAATTTATACTTGCCAGAAGACTAGAATTGAGGGATGTGTGTGTACGTGTATGTATATGTGTGTACATGTGGGGATAACTCAGCATAGTGTAGAAAAGGATGCTAAAATGGAATCTTACGCAACTTTGGCAGTAGTAATGAGTTATTAAGTAGCAACAAGGAGAAACTTGGTTGAACTGTTAGCAAAAAGATCTAGTTAATCCTGATACATATGGATTCCAGACATTAGTGAAGTGTCAATGACATACAAATGTGGAGCCAATGTGGGCAGGTGGTGTATGATTCTAAAGAAATGATGAGTACATCTGAGAGCAGCAAAGATCCTTTCTTCACTGAAGGAATACCATTAAACAATTTTCCAACAATTCTCTTTCTTTGGATAAAAAAGAGTCTCAAGAGTTTGTCTTTTGTTTTTGTTTTCTGTTTTTTCTTAATAATCGCACCCCTCTAGGATTCTCAGTTTATAGAAAAATGGGGAAAACTATTTAGCCTTTATGCCTAAAAGTATAGCCAAGACTATCTTTTAGATTAGGAAGACTTATTTTAATTTCTAATAAATAAACACTGGAACAAATAGTATTTACTTAAGATAAAATTGGTAGTGTTGAGGGGATTGGGAAAATATTTTTCTAGTTGGATAGAGTCAGCATTAACATCTCTGAACATAATATATGTGGTTAGGTGAAATTATATTTGGGTAAAAACTATTAACTAGAAAAGTAGACATTCTAGTGCCTAGTCCCTCTGATTTTTAGAAGACATTTATGGTTATTAATTATAACATATTTTCTATGCATTCTAAGGTGTGTGCCTACCTACCCTTTTCGGAGAGTGGAGCCTTACTGAACACTTAAATTTTTTTTTTTTTACTTCCTTTATCAGACGTATACATCCTCAGTATTATTTTTTTTAATTTCTACTCTACTTAAATATAACAAGATTCTTAAAATTATTTTTTAATCTATGATTAAAAAGTCATGAGAAGTTAAGACTATCCTGGTGGCCGAGGGGAAAGGCAAAAATTTTAAAAAGTAAGTGTCCATATAGATTTTTTTTAAGGAGAAGCAGAAAATTTATTTTAAAATTATGCCTAGTGGTTAAGAAAAATAAGCAGAGCAGAAGTAGCGAATGCTAAAACAGGATGCTGTTGCTTAATGACAAAAATTATAACATTGGGTTGTGGGGTTTATAACATATGTAGATGTAAAATATATGAAATCAGCACAAAAAATGGAGAGGTAGGATGGTTATAGAAATATAGAGAGAAAAATTATAAAAAGCAAGACCTAAATATATGCTGTCTACATGAAATACACTTTAAATTTAAAGATAAGAAATGTTAAGGGGCACCTGGGTGGCTCAGTTGGTTAAGCATCCAACTCTTGGTTTTAACTCAGGTCGTGATCTCAGGGTTGTGAGATCGAGCCCTGTGTTGAGCTCTGTGCTCAAATCGGAGTCTGCTAGAGGTTCTCTGCCTATCCCTCCGCCCCTCCCCTCTGCTTCCCACCCTTTCTGCTCTCTCTCTCTTTCAAATAAATAAAATCTTAAAGAAAAATAAAAATTAAGAGAGTTTGAAATACAAATATGATCATAGATAAACAATACAAACAGCATAAGAAGGACAGTATGGCTATGTTAGTATCAAATAAAGTAGACTTAAAGATACAAGTTATATTCCCAATGATTAAGGCTATTTGATGATGATAAAAATTATTCAGGAAGACAATAAAATCATAAATATATATCTAAAAAATATTCAAATTATATGAGGCAAAACACTGACAGATTAAAGGTAGAAATAGGAAAATTTATGGTAGTTGGAGATATTTATGCCCCTGTATTGCCAATAATTGATAGAATGACTAGACACAATATCAATAAATTATAAAAAATTTCAATGACATTATCAACTACTTTGACCTATTTGATCTATTTGATATTTATAGACACTATGACCAACAATAGACATCCTGTAGAAAAGAAAAGACATGTTTTTAAAAGGCACATATACAAGTCACAATATAGAACATACAGCAGGCCATAAAATAAGTTTTAGCACATTTCAGAAAAAAAAGAAATATTATGCAGTATTTATCTAATCACAGCCAGAACTAACAAAATAAGAAGAAAATCTACCTGTACTATAGCTATTAAATAAATTGAATATGTAATTATAAACTGCCATTCAAAAATAATTTGATCATATGTCGCATGCTTCATGATAAAAACACTCAGGATTAGATAAAGCAAGGATATCCATGTTCACTTTTTTCAACAATGAATTGAAGTCATGACCAGTTCAATAGAACAAGAGAAAGAAAGAAAGGATATAAAGATAGGTAAGAAGTAAAATTATCAGTATTTGATTGTTTACATAAGTTAAGTCTGAGAAATCTACAAGGTGAGTATTAGAACCAATAAGTGAATATAGTGACATTGCTGAAAACAAGGTCAATTTATATGTAGGACAAATTCTAATATCTCAAGATTCTCTTCATTGGGTGTATTAGTACTTTCTCCCAGTCATTAAATGAAACCTTAATCTCAGTGCTGCAGTGAAGGAATTTCACAGATGTAACTAAGATCTCAAATTCGTTGTCCTTAAAAGAGAGATTATCCTTAGTGGATCTGGTGAGCCCTTAACTAGACAGGGCTCTTGCTGGTGGGACAGATTTGAAGCATGAGAGTGATTTGACATGAGGGAGAGTTTCCATTTTGAAAATGGATGGGACCATGTAGCGAGGAGTGTGGGCATTGTATAAGAACATCCTCTGATAGCCAGCAAGAAAACAGAACTTCAGTCTTACAAATACAATAAACTGAATTATGCCAGCAACCTAAGTGATCTTAGAGGTGGATTCTTCCCTCAGGGCTCCAAACAAGAGCTCAGTATAGCTGGCATCTTGATTTCAACCTTAGAAGATCCTGAGAACAGGAATTTCTAAGCTGTGCATGGGCTTCTTATCTAGAAAACTGAGAAATAATAAATGAGTATTGTTTTAAATCACTAAGATTGTAGTAATTTTTTTATACAGTAATAGTAGACTGATACAATATTTAAACAATACTGAAAGCATGTAATTGGAGAATGAAATGAGGGGTGGGGGGGAATTCCATTTTCTAACAGGATCAGCAAGTAGTTGGAAATAAAGTTAACAGAAGAGGTACAAGACCTCAAACTAATAACAGCAAAATATTGCTGAGAGAAACCAAAGACTAAGTAAATGGCACTATCTATATTATGTTCATGAATTTTGAGAATTAATGCTGAGGTGTCAATCCCCTCAAAATTAGGCTGTAGTTTCAATGTGACCCTGATTAAAATTTCAACAGAATTATTTTGGGGAGAATTTGACAAGTTTATTTTAAACTTCCATTGATATGCAAAGGACTGAGAGCGGTCGAAACAATCATGAAAAATTTGGAGGACTCACACTACCTGATTTCAAGCTTAATGTAGAACTACTATTTAAAATAATGTGCCATAGGTGTAAGTATAAACAAACAGATCAGGGGAGAGAAAAGATGATTTGGTAACAGACCCAGATATAAATGACTTTCAACAAAGGTGCCAAGACAACTTAATAAGAAAGGATAGTCTTTTCAGTAAGTAATGCTGGATAAAGTGGATGAGCAAGGTGAAAACGAACCTCTATCTCTGTCAACAAATTAATCTGAGATGGATCATAGAGCTAAAGGTAAATGCTGGAACTGTAATGCTTATTAAAAAATATTTTGGGGAATATCTTTGTAACCTGAATTAGGCAAGACTTTTTCAGAGATGGCACAAGAAGCACTGCTCATAAAATGAAATCTGATAAACAGGAGTCCATAAAAATTAAATATTCAACTTATTAAAATAATTATTAAGAGAATGAAAAAGCAACACAGATTAGGAGAAAGTATTCTCATTACATATATTTGACAAAGGTCTTGTATTTAGAATTTCTATAAATCCATAACAAAAAGGCAAACAAATTAACTTTAAAAATGGGCAAATGAACAAACTTCACAAAAATGTGTAAATGGCTAAATAATCCTATAAAATGTTCAAAGTAAATCATATAAAAATGCGTTCAAAATCACCATCAGTAAACAGCAAAACCAAAAGGAGAAACCATATCACATGTGCTAAAATTAAAATATCCAAGACTATATCAAATTTTGGAACCCTCTTACGCTGTTGGTGGGAATGCAAGGTGGTACAGCCACTCTGGACAACTGTATGGAGGTTCCTCAAGAAGTTAAAAATAGAGCTACCCTATGATCCAGCAATTGCTGTGCTAGGTATTTACCCCAAAGTTACAAAGGTAGTGATCCGAAGGGGCACATGCACCCCACCGTTTATAGTAGCCATGTCTACAATAGCCAAACTATGGAGAGGGCCCAGATGTCCATCAACAGAGGAATGGATAAAGAAGACGTGATATATATATACAATTCAATTCTGCTCAGCTATCCAAAAGGATGAAATCTTACCATTTATATTGACATGGATGGAACTGGAGGGTATTATGCTGAGTGAAATAAGTCAATCAATGAAAGACAATTATATGGTTTCACTCATATGTGGAATATAAGAAACAGTGCAGAGGGCTGAATGGGAATAAATCAGAGGGAGACAAACTGTGAGAGACTTTTAACTATAGAAAACACACAGGTTTTGCTGGGGGGAGGTGGGCAGAGGGATGGGGTAACTGGGTGACAGACATTAAGGAGGGCATGTGGTATGGTGAACACTGGGTATTATAGGCAACTGATGAATAACTGAACTGTACATCTGAAATTAATGATGTACTATATGTTGGCTAGTTGAATTAAAAAAAATTTTCCGATGAAGGTACAGAGCATCTGAAACATTCATCAATGATAGAGGTATAAAATAATGCAACTATTTTGAACAATATTTTGGCAATTTCTTTCAAAATGAAATATGTACTTATCCTATGACCCAGTAATACTACTTCTAGAGATATGAACTATATGTCCATTAAGACAGTTTTATTCTTAATATTGCCAAATTGGAAAGAACACAGATGTCCAATTAACGTGGAAGTGAGTAAGCAAATTGTGGTATGTTCAGTCTGTGAAATACTACTCAGCAATGAAAAAAAAAAGAATAAGCAACAGTTTTATAAAACTACATTGGTGAAACACCAAAACATTTTGTTAAGGAAAAGAAGCCAGACAAAAAAAGGTGCATATTTAATGATTCCACTTTTATGAAGTTCAAATAAATAAAATGCTCTATTATAATGACATTAATCACTGTGGTTGTATATGGGAATATTGGCTGGGAGAAGGCATGGGGAGCTTGTTGAAGGAAATGGAAATATTCTCTGTTTTTATAAGATGTTTTTATAAGATATCCATATGAATTTGGAAATCTAATCAACTTCCACACTTAAGTTCTGTGCAATTCATTGCATGTGGATTATATTTTAATTAAAAACATGCTGTTAGGGATTTTCTAGGAGAGCTGAATGATTTATACCATTTTACTTTGTTGTCATGTCAAGCTTTTTGAAAAAAATATATACAGAAAAATTTTATCAGAATAGTGTTAATCAGTTTGTTTTTAAAATGAACTTTAGGATCATTAGCCATGTCTATGGAAGTTGGACACAGTGAGGTTACTAGAAGAGCATGAAATCGTCCCACCATCATCCAGTCTAGAGAAGTTATCTCGTTATTTGAGTCTAGTAGAATAACTTTATTTCTTATTATAATTAATTAGGTCATTTGAGCTAATACGAATGAGCCTGATTAACATAGAGTCAAGTGCCATTTAAGCATTTACTGAATCTCAATTTAATTTCCAGCAGAAATTAATAGTATTGGTACCTAATACCTAACTCTAATACCTAAAATTGTGATCAACCATTTACAAGATTATTTCATACCTGTTACTTTAGATCTCTTTAGCAGCTCAATGGGGTAGGTTCTTTTATCCCCATTGACCTGATGTGAAAATGGTCAATCATCGAGGTTAAGGGACTTTTTAAGGAAAATATTAAACTATTGAGTATCAGAGTCAGGATTCAAAATCAGATCCTCTGTTTCTGCACTTGGTGCTCTATCTAATAAATGAGAGCCGAGTAGTGGATGAAAACAAGGTTATTTCTTGATAAATTCTTAAAAGCAGAAAGAGAAATGAGAAAATCTCTGGTGCAATAGGGTTGAGTTAGTTCCCATATCTTA
This sequence comes from Ursus americanus, assembly GCF_024610735.1. NCBI lineage: Eukaryota > Metazoa > Chordata > Mammalia > Carnivora > Ursidae > Ursus > Ursus americanus. The sequence continues at coordinate 45,458,074 of NC_142127.1, forward strand.
AGTTATAGATTAACAAAATATTTGAAGAAGCTTCTAGATGTCTTCAATAAAAAGTCTGTACAAAATAAAACATCTGCTATCTATAATGGTTTTATTAGACAGAGAGTAATTATGCTGAAGGAAGCATGCAGTATACTACAGTTCTCACCTGCTATGAACCACCATGCACCACCTTCACTGTGCTCCATATTACAGCCTCTACATCACAGCCCTCCTTTCACCTGCATACATTTTTAAGTTAGATTTTCAAAATAAGCTAAGTGAAAGTGGAAGGTATTTCCGTGTGTCCCAGAATTTATAATTCACAAAAATCAACAAATGTGCCCAAGTGATGATAGAGCAGAAAATGTCAGATAATGATTAAAGTGGTTATAAAAATGATCATTGAACTTTTGAGAGGAAAGGTCTGATTAAGAATCTCACCAAAATTTAGATCCAGCTTCTTTGCAGGGGGTATGGGAATGAATTGGAAAACTGGAAATTATTTGATCAATGGACAGTACAAATAAAAATCTAGCATATTTTTATTCCAGTTGAAAACCTCGAGAGCTTCACTGACATGGGCACTCGGCTTCCTGCAGGGTTGGGTCATTTACATCCTTCTTCTCAATATCTTTTGCCAACTAACCATTTCAAAATTACAGCTCAATTAAAGACACTGCCTGTTATTTGCTGTATACTGGAACTCGGATCTCCCCTTGGAGAGCTCTGAGCTCATTCAATGAGGCATAGCACTTAATTTCATTTGTAGAATTTCTGCTATCCAACTTTCCACAAATTAAATGAGATCATTCATTGCTTCCCCTGTAGGCTAATGGTACTTATATTGTTTGTCCACATTTAATGTCCTAATATCTTGGTTTCATGGTCTAATGTTTAATAACGAATCAGTAATGAAATTGAATGTACTGAAAAAAAAAATCCTTCAGTTTATTACCTTCCTATGGCTCTATGGAACCTTAGACCTCTTCTAGCTCAGAGTTGCAAACTTAGATGCCTACAGGGACCAAGCAGGCTGTAAATGTGTGAACTGAACTTGCTGTAAGAGAAGAGAGTAGGTGGGGTTCTATGATATCCTGAAGAAAGTTTCCTTATTTTAAGGAGTGAAAATTGACATTAGGAAAAAAATATATGGCATAGAAACATATCAAGTATCTGTGGATGAAATTTGCCCTACAGCTTCACCAGTTTTTCAACCTAATATTGCCTACTTCTCCCATTTTGTAAATTAGAAAATAACAAAAGACAACTTAGGTAGTTCATTTAACCAAATTCATTCGTGATTCCTAGTATAGTGCCTAAAAAACTGTGCCAATCTTCACTGTACTTGAGAGGAATTGCACATATTCATAATTGTGACCTGAAAAAGGAAAGCTGATGTTGGATTAAGGTAAAGGAATCAGAGCACAGGGTATATTAATAAGCCAAATGAGTACCCCTCAGGAGAGTAGGGGTGGTTTACGTGATGCATCTAAGGTTAGAAAAGTGCTAACTATAGGGGCGCCAGGGTGGCACAGCGGTTAAGCGTCTGCCTTCGGCTCAGGGCGTGATCCCGGCGTTATGGGATCAAGCCCCACATCAGGCTCCTCTGCTATGAGCCTGCTTCTTTCTCTCCCACTCCCCATGCTTGTGTTCCCTCTCTCTCTGGCTGTCTCTATCTCTGTGGAATGAATAAATAAAATCTTTAAAAAAAAAAAAAAGAAGTGCTAACTATATAAAGAGACCGCACAAGCTAGTTAGGAACATTAGACAGACTGACAAAATCTGGCATGCTTTACTCTATCTTGGTTTTCAGCCTAAAGTCTTAGACATTTTCAAGCAACCAAACTACAAACAAAACTGGCAAACAGTACATATTTATGTATACACTGCATGTGGCTTCAGTAATTAATTGGAGTATAATGTTTCTTTATGAATTGAGAATTTGGAAAAGAATCACAAGATGCTTGTAAATTTGTTATAAACAGTGAAAATTATTTGGAGACACAGGGGAAAACACATCATTTGTATCAATTTTCTGTTTCCTAGGAAGGAGAAATAGCAAACCTAAGCAGGCTAGCTCACATGAGCAAGATTTGAAAAAAGTGCAGTGATCTTGGAAATTCAATGCATGTTTATAGTCACAGGATGATTTCATATAGGTTAACTCTTCTGGTGTGAAGTTATACCAATTCCTGGTATTTGGTGAAAAAGAAAAAAAAAACTAATACAAAAGTTGTTTCATATAGTATTGTTTTCAAGTGCTATATTTCACTAAGAGCTAAGAAACCTACTAGAAGCTCTTTTTTTTTTTAGCATAAGTTCACTATTCTCTTTCCTGCTTTAGAAATAATTCATTCTTTTGGCTAGTGTAATTCTTCAGCAACTAAAAATATGTAAAACATGTTGCACAGGTGACATTTGGCGAGAGTTCTCAGATTTGTGGTTTTTAACTCCAGGAGATGTTCTGAACGATGTATTTCTAGTTGTCAGTTTCTTGACTGAAAAAGCAGGCAGGAGAAACTTCCATAGCTGACACTAAAAAGAACATTTCTGGATTTATTATGTATGAATGAACAGACTTTTTAAAAATTGGGAACTTTTTTTTTTAGTGTAAAATTGTAAAAACAAAAAATGAGGTAGTTTCCTTTGTAAGCTAGGTGAAGGGGGTCAGTATAGCAGGTGTGGTTTAAATGATTAAACTAAGAGGGAAATATTTCAGATAAAGAGAATGTTTCAGATGAAGAAAACAGTTCAGATTGAAGGATTTAGGTGGGGCTGAAGTTGTAAATCATATTGTCAGCATCTACTTTTGAAGATAGTTCAGAAGGAAAAGAGAGACAAATTAACCTGTCTCGGAAGGAAACTGCCAGGGAATTCCTAAGGCTCAAAGATTTTAAGATCTTCTCAAGGCACTTGGTACTATGAATAATGGGGAGAAAAGCAATTTTAATGTATTCAATACCTATGTTTTAATACTTGTGTATAAACAGAAAACTGAGTCAAGTGGTAAAAGCGACCTCAAGCAATGCAAAACTGGGAGAAAATTGTGACATTTAGAGAAATTCTGATACCATATGCTCCGTTTGAATTTAGGCTTACTGGTGTTTTTGATTTCTGGTAATATTTGCATGCCAAAGTTGATTTTCAAGGGCAGCTCATATCTGTTAACCTGGTGGCTCAATTCTTTAATGTGCCAATCCAAGTTCTCACTTTTGCTCTCTGACTGAACAAAATTACCTGGTGAGGAAGCACATGGAAAAATGTGTTATCCAGTCTTTCTTACTTCAAAGCACTTTACTGTATGTCTTCCTGCACATTTCCCTTAGTGAAAGTAACATCTTCACTACCAAGGAACTAATCCGATTCTAGATCATGAAATTAGTTGTCACTAGATTTAAAATTTACAGTATGTTTATACGTTAAAATATTTAAGTCCAATGCCTTCTTAATTGTTGATGTAAGTGCAGAAAACAAGAAAACGTGTTTTTAAAGAGGGGGAGGTGATTTTCTTATTCTGGGACACCATAGTCCATCATAAAAATACCAGAAGAAGGTCGCCTGGGTGGCTCAGTCAGTTAAGCATCTGGCTCTTGGTTTTGGCTCAGGTTATGATTTCAGGGTCATGGGATTGTGGGATTGAGCCCAGCCTCTGACTCTGAGGTCAGGGAGGAGTCTGCTTCAGATTCTCTCTTCCTCTTCCTCCTGCTCCTCTCTCTCTCAAATAAATAAACAAAACCTTTTAAAAAAATGTCGAAACAGGGTCAGTGATTTGACACAAGTCATTTAAAACACTTTCCACATAGATTGTTTTGTATTTTATATTTTAAACATATCACAAATGCATGTATAAATTTAAAGTAAATAGTAAGCTCCTTGAAGTCAAGTTTTGTGTCTTGTCCCCCGCAGTAGATCTATTACTAGCACAATATCTACAAGCCAGAATGTGTCCATAAATAGGTCTTAAATCAAGCAATATTATATTTTGTAGAAAAAATGAATTTGGGTCTATGTATGGCTTTATAAATGACCAATTTCCCAATCCTTTTATCTCAATAAGGTACAAAGATGTGCAAATATGGTACATACAGTTTTCTAAGGCATTCCCTAAAATTTCAATAAAGTTCAAGTGACAGATCATTTTTGGTGGAGAAAGATCACCTTAATTTTGTATAACCCCTGAGGAGAAGGTAAGATGAAAAATGGATGTTCAGTGTCCCCCAGAGCTTGAAATACTCTGTTTTTAAACTGGTCACATACCTCGTTGGGTGACATCTGATTATAATGTGCTTGCTTTATGTTCTGGGAAAAGATACAGTTTCTTCCACATTTAATAGGATACATTTTTTTTTCCTCTATGAAAGTGGTACCAAAATTAATTAAGCCCCTGGTATAGGTGCTCTGGGGTTACAAAAGAACCTCAAGACTCTTCCTTTATAATTCTGCAATATGATCGGAAAACCAAAACATACAAATTTGCATTGTTAATGAAAATACTGGAATATACAAAAGACCTGCAAAAGAAAAAATCAGACATAGTGGTTTCTTAAAATATGGCTTCTTAATCTAGATGGCCTTTCTGTTTTTAAATTCAGGTAGGAACAACTTATCTGGCATGGAATCTAAGATTTATTCCTTGAGCCCTGGTTGCCATTTCTCATAGTGAATGCTCAGATATGTATTCTTAAGTTCCTAATATATCAAGACCCAATTCTCCTGCTCATTCCAAACAATCTCTGGATTCATCTGTGGATTTTTTAAAAATTTTTTTATTATTATTATTTTTTACTATTCCATTTCAGAAACATGTTATTGCAAACCCCATGTTTCTTCCATGTTGAAGTTCACAGATTTATTAAACAAAAATATAAGATACACGGTTAAGACTGAAATTCAGGTAAATGACAATTGACATTTTTGGGCAGACGTATGTTGCCGGCATTCATCTCAGGCTATTCTCAATATTATAAGCACTCACAAATACACATAATATGGATACTGCTGGGAAAATGCTGGATTGTTTGGACAAGAACAAAAAGACTGATGACAAATCTACAATTAGATTAGTTGACTGAATTGAAAAGAAGGAGTGTAATAAAATGAAGAAGACTTTGACAAGACTCCCAGTATTATTTTGCATAAAGTATCTTGAAGAAATTGAAGTTTGGTAAAAATTGCCCTTATCTATAATGAATAGGCAATTGCTAGAGCTTAATTATTTAATAAATGATATCACATATAGAGATTTTTGTGCTCAAGCTAGTGTGTGGTTTTTAAATATATAATCTATATGGTAAATTTTTAAAATTTAACTAAAAAATTTTGTTTCTCGATTTCTCAGTAGACATCAGTAATCTTCAAAATGTTTTAGGCAGGAAAAAATGTAGGTAATAAAATTCTACTTAATTTAGCCCCAGATAAAGAAGGTTTTTTTTGTTTTTTTAAAGAATATTTTTAAAATTTAAAGAAAATAGAGCAACTGAATTTCGGCATGTCTGGAAAACATGAAGCTCTAGGGAGCTCAGCTGTAGGAGTTCATGGACCTTTACTCTAATGATCTACCATTACCTCAGCTAGCAACTTATTAGGTTTCTGAGTATCTTAGTTCAAATTCTCAAAAGGGAATCTGATTAATTCAGATTAGTTTATGGATTGGTTCCTCTGGGGTTGGATAGCTCCTCTTGGCTCAATCAGCCATGTCAGGGGAATGACATTGCTAATTAAGGATAAGCTAGAGGAAATGAGGTCTTTCTTTGGTAGAGATATTTACAATGCCTGTACATATTTATTTATATGTGAATGTATAATGGAAAGCAGACCATGTGGAATTAATAAAATGTAATTATTTCATTCTAGGAAAGTATATTTATGGGTGAATTGTTGACAGTTGTTACTCTTGTGTATTAAACATCAGTGCACGGCACACAACCCACCCAATTTACTTAAGTTAAAACCCAGGTGTCTTTCTTGACTGGCTCCCTTAACTTGCCCTTCACATCCAATCACCAAATCTCAGCTCTTGTATATCCTAAGTAACAAATATATTGAAATCACCTATCTATGCATGTAATTTTCCCATTATGTTATAAAATCTACAGAGGAATGTGTTGTGTGTGGCTTTTTCATATTTATATCTCTACTACCTAGTAGCATGCTTGGCACCAGCAAACCCAGCTGATACATTGATTGTAGCTTTGTGGCACCCTACAGCAGACAACTCTGCTAAACTGTGCCCACAGAAACTGTGAGATCATAAACATATGTTGTTTAAGTTGCTAAGTTTATGGTAGTGTTGTTAGGTAGCAGTAGATAATTAATATAGTCATTGCTTTCTTTCTGCGTTATATCTTTTCCTGCATTATGTTATTAAAAACAAATGGCAGTCTCATTTTAAATTCCTAATCTATGGTTTTATTTTCAGCAACAATCTAGTCTTTAGCATTTAGTAACAATTTAACATTAAATTGGCATGGAACTCACAAATGGTAGAATGAGTCAGCAAGATGAGAACCACATGTGGGTAAATTACTGATATTTTTCTTTTGGCTCCTCTTCCCTGTCTGCCCTCCACTGTCTGAGAGTGACATTATAGGTCATGGCCCCGAACTGTTTAAGTTCAAGAGACTTCTTTGTTTTAGTTAGGAGTCATAACTGAATCTTTGTTTAGCTTCTGTGTCACACCTCTGCACTTCTTTATCTTTACTATAAGATGCTATGAAAGTATCAAGTGCTTGTTTTTGTCTCAAATTTAGATCAATCCACTGTAAGTGTTTCCTTGTTTCGAGAACAGAGTGAGCATTCTTCTCCTATTCAGAAAACAGTAAACAATTATGGCTCTCAATCTGTAAAGTTTCGTATTGATATATATAAAAGAGATGATTCAAAATTATTGTTCCCTCCTGATGATTCCAGATACCATGATATCCTGAGACATATAAGAAATCCTAAGACATGGAAGAAACCCTTTCTAGCCAATTGGTCTAATGGTGTGTGGGAAAATGAATTTTACCACTCAAATACTCAGAAAAATCACAAAACTACATTAAAAAATGTTGACATAAAACTAGAGAAGTGGCATTTTTATGTAGGTTTAAAAAACCTTCATTCATCACTGCTATATCTGAGTATGAGCTTCTGAAGCTCTGTGTTGGTCTCTCCTGATTATTCATTCATCACTGCTATATCTGAGTATGAGCTTCTGAAGCTCTGTGTTGGTCTCTCCTATCAGGAGATAATAATCTTCTAGATGGTCAAGTTCCTCCACGTCCTCTCTTCCTGGAGTTACCCAAATTCACATTTGTCTCAAGTTTCCACATGCCACTGGAATTCCTGCTTCTGGGATTGCCAGGAACCACTCAGACTGCCCTAGAGTAAGACTGAGCCTTTGAGGCACCATCACCAAAGACCTTGAGGTTTGTGATAAGCAACCTCTAAAAATAAAAAACTCAGAACACCCAGGAGACCAATTAGCTGTTAAGAACAAGACATTCAAGAAACTGGAAATTGATCAAAATAGAATAATTCTGTATTTGGAATAAGCCTAGACAAGACACAAGGTAAGAAGGCAGAGGACACATACTTTTAAATTAGGAGCCCTAGTCTATCAAGAGACATTGAGTGGACACTCATAATTTCAATTATGAGTACCTGTAAACAACTCTGTTTTTACATGTTAGATAATCTTTATTTTGGTGATAAAAGATTTGTTCCCTTGAAAAGGAGCTCTAGTTACTATAACTCATAAAACCACATTATATAAACTTAATAGATCTTGAAATATATTCACATATCTTTGGGTCTCAAAAATGGTTATATGGGATGGGATGAGACCTACAAATAAGCAAAAACTTAAAAACTTTACTGTAAACACTGATTTTATTGTAAAAGTAAAAACAAAACAAAAACGAGTCTGAATTATTTGTTGCAGTGTACATTCCTAGCTACAAGGACAGAATGATTCTGTGAACAATGTAACTAAAAATCCTAGAAATTACCTATTTGTAAACCAGTAATTATTTCTTTTTAGGTCATGTGAAGCTCATAAATCAACTCGTGTATTCTTGATAAAACATAGGTCAGAAGTAAGAGGCTTAGTTGCCTAAGGCTAGATGACTTAAAAAATTATTTAGTAATTTCAATGTTTGCCAGTTTCTTTTCTTAATAATAAGGATTTCATTTAAAGAGGAAAATTTGTGTAGTTTTAAAAAAAGAGGTAAAGTATTCTAAAACTAAGAGATGTGATGCTTAACATTAATTTAAAAAGGAGTAACTAACTATAGTTTCCTTCTGTATTAAAAATTGCAGTTACTAGAAACACAAAATTGTCAGTTGGTGGCATGGCATCCTTTCCTTCTGCGTAATTTTGATTTGTGCACTGAATTTATAGCTTAACTTTTATAGAAATGTAAAGTAGAACATAGTAATTAAAAGTAATTAAAAGAGAAAGTGTGATTATTAAACTGTGTAACAATTATAAGGTCTAGTGTTTTCTATTAATGTTTTAATGAACCAGATAATCTAAATTTTTATGATTTTATAGAAAAATTGTATTTCAGGTATTTAGGAAAGTTTCAAGGTTCAAGTCTTATACATTTTTTGTGATAATACTTTAGTAAATTCATTACTTTGTTCTTAATAAATTGTGTTTTTCTAATATTTTTGTTGACCAGGAAGTTTAAACTCATGATATTTTAATAATGGATATATTGGAATTCTTCATTAGACTTTCTATAATTGAAACAATTCCAGTTTTATATATTCAGAATTTTAAGATGTGAGAGGATCTCAGACAAATTTTCAAAAAACTTTTTGTATGCATACTAATTGAACAATAATAGGGAATTCTAAGATACTAGATATCTTCCTCAAAATCCTCTTGTAACAATAACAGCAAAAAAAGAATTCAATGGTACTAAGTGATAATGCTAACTGGAAACTGAGGATATACATTTGTGAGCCTTGACATGATAGTGCAAAACAAAATATATTAAGGTTGTAAGATAATATTATGTTTTATAAAAAAAAGAAAGTGACTTTAAGCTTATTAAAATGAAGAAGATTAATAAAATAATATAGCAGGACAGGATTTTGCAAAGTTAAAATTTAATTGAATATGTGAAAACATGTAGATTTTAATATTGTTTGAAACTGAACATAGAAGATAGAATTGTTTTGCCCAGCCTGAAGTTATACATGTGAATCTTATGGATATAACCATACATTTAACCATGGCAGATAAACCAGATGGTGGCTAAATGAAACACTTACACAGGGCTTCAGAGATTAAATTGCTAGTTTTTCTTTTTCCTACATTTCATAAAGTAAACCAACAGAGCTGATTTCTACTACTCCACCAGAACCTAAATATCAACATCGAAAAATGGCACTTTTGAAAAATAAAAAACTGTCATCTGTTGAAATGATAACACCTTGAATTTGAAATAAAGTGCAACAAATCACAGATCAAGTAAATACTTCTGTAGCCATGCAGGGTGAGTTATGAATGACTCCAAAACAAAGTAAATTGTACACATATGCCTATTATGATGCATACTAGAAATAGATCTATACAGGAAAACTTGAACTTAATTCAGTACTTTCATTAGTTTATTAGGATTCCTGTGTCCTCTTGAAATTATTCTATTAATCAGTGAAAGTTTGCTTTATTTGGGACATACTAATGTATCCTAAACCTATCTTGTATCTTTACTGACACAGATATGAAAATTCCATCGCTCGAAATCACCTTGGCTCCTTTTTTTTTCCCCTTTTATTTTATTTTTATTTTTTTAATAATATTTTTATTATATTATGTTAGTCACCATACAGTACATCCCTACTTTTTGATGTAAAGTTCCATGATTCATTACTTGCGTATAACACCCAGTGCACCATGCAATATGTGCCCTCCTAAATACCCATCACCAGCCTATCCCATCCCCCCCCCGAAGCCCTCAGTTTGTTTCCCAGAGTCCATAGTCTCTCATGGTTCATTCCCCCTTCTGTTTACCCCCCCTTTCTTCTTACCTTTCTTCTCCTACTGATCTTCCTACTTCTTCTGTTCCATAAATGAGTGAAACCATATGATAATTGTCTTTCTCTGCTTGACTTATTTCGCTTAGCATTATCTCTTCCAGTCCCGTCCATGTTGTAGCAAATGTTGAGAAATCGTTCTTTTTGATGGCTGAGTAATATTACATTGTATATATGGACCACGTCTTCTTAATCCAGTCATCTGTTGAAGGGCATCTTGGCTCCTGCCATGATTTAGCTATTGTGGACAATGCTGCTATGACCATTGGGGTGCGTATGGCCCTTCTCTTCACTACGTCTGTATCTTTGGGGTAAACACCCAGTAGTGCAATGGCTGGATCATAGGGTAGCTCAATTTTTAACTTTTCAAGGGACCTCCACGCTGTTTTCCAGAGTAGCTGTACCAACTTGCATTCCCACCAACAATGTAGGAGGGATCCCCTTTCTCCACATCCTCTCCAACAATTGTTGTTTCCTGCCTTGTCCATTTTTGCCATTCTAACTGGTGTAAGGTGGTATCTCAGTGTGGTTTTGATTTGAATTTCCCTGATGGCTAATGATTAGAAGTCATAATTGAGGAGCCAGGGTTGCATAGCAGATTCATGTTGCTGGGGTAACAATACTCCTAGATCCTATCAGTATACAGAGGAACAAAATAAACACTTGGTTTACTTTAAATGTGTGCTTCATATTGATATTTCCACTTAGTTCTAACACTATGATACTTCTCATTTTCAAGTGATTCATTAATTGTGCTAGTTTTTTTCCCCTTATAATGAAAATGTTTATTTCTGATATAAAAATTCATAAACCCTAATATAATAGATAACAAATGGAATAAGATAACAAAATTTAAAATACGAGAAAAGAAAGAAACAAGAAGAGAGTAAATGAAATGTAAGGCGATAGACATAAGACCCAAATTATCAAGTTTCTCTAACTAATGGAGAAAATATCAGTTAAAGGTGAAGATTGTCAAATTGCTTTTTAAAAAAACCAGCTATATTTGATGTAGTAGCCAGAATAATGTCCCAACCCCCCAAAATGTTGAAGTTTTCATCCCCAGATCTATGAATATATTAATTTACATGGCATGAGGAACTTTGAAGATGTAAGTTAAAGATACTGAAATAGGCATTCACCATGATTAAATGAGATGTATTCCTGGGATGCAAGGGTGGTTCAATATTTGCAAATCATTCAATGTGATACATCACATCAATAAAAGAAAGGATAAAAATCGTACGATTATATAAATAGATGCAGAAAAAGCTTTCAACAAAGTATAACATCTATTCATGATAAAAACTCACAACAAAGTAGGTGTGGAGGGAACATACCTTAACATAAGAAAGGCCCTATATGAGAAACCCACAGTGAACATTATTCTCAGTAGGGAAAACTGAAAGCTTTCCCCCCTAAGTTCAGGAAGAAGGCAAAGATGTTCACTCTCCCCACTTTTATTCAACACAGTACTGGAAGCCTTAACAACACCAATTAGACAACAAAAAGAAATAAAAAGCATCCAAATTGGTAAGGAAGAAGTAAAACTTTCACTATTTGCAGATGACATAATACTATAAAGAGAAAACCCTAAAGACTCCACCAGAAAACTTCTAGAACTGATAAATGAATTCAGTAAAGTTGAAGGATATAATTGCAGTCAAAATAATGACATACCTAGGAAT